>NW_027521136.1:0-121885 GCF_052094955.1 Ictidomys tridecemlineatus | reverse complement strand
TAGCCCTAAGCAGAGACTGGCGAAAATCACTTTGATGAAAAGGGGTTGCCAAGCTTCCAAAAAGCTACGAGTTGCCTGAAATCTCAGCAAACATTTTTTCACCCAATCTTGACGATTCTTTCAGGTAATGATCAGTACACCAAAACCACTTGGAACAGCAAATTTCGTTATTCTACGTTAAACCGTTCGTTTTCAGTAACCGTTTTCATTTTTAGGTTTCACTCTGTTTTCTCCTATATGGATACAATTATTTGGAACTCTAAATCAAACACGGTTTGTGCTAGCTCTTTGAAAATTGACACAATAAAGCAGTTTCAAGTTCTATCTCTACCATTCGTTTGCTGTTGATGTAGCCCTAAGCAGAGACTGGCGAAAATCACTTTGATGGAAAGGGGTTGCCAAGCTTCCAAAAAAACTAGGAGTTTCTGAAATCTCAGCAAACATTTTTTCACCCAATCTTGACGATTCTTTCAGGTAATGATCAGTACACCAAAACCACTTGAATCACCAAATTTTGTTCTTATAGGTTAAACCGTTCGTTTGCAGTAACCGTTTTCATTTTGAGGTTTCACTCTGTTTTCTCCTTTAGGGATACATGTATTTGGAACTCTAAATCAAACACGGTTTGTGCCAGCTCTTTGCAACTTGACACAATAAAGCTGTTTCAAGTTCTATCTCTACGATTTTTTTCCAGTTGATGTAGCCCTAAGCAGAGACTGGCGAAAATCACTTTGATGGAAAGGGGTTGCCAAGCTTCCAAATAAACTACGAGTTGCCTGAAATCTCAGCAAACATTTTTTCACCCAATCTTGATGATTCTTTCAGGTAATGATCAGTACACCAAAACCACTTGGCTCACCAGATTTCGTTCTTCTAGGTTTAACCGTTTGTTTGCAGTAACCGTTTTCATTTTGAGGTTTCACTCTGTTTTCTCCTATACGGATACATGTATTTGGAACTCTAAATCAAACACGGTTTGTGTCAGCTGTTTGCAACTTGACACAATAAAGCAGTTTCAAGTTCTATCTCTATGGTTTGTTTGCTGTTGATGTAGCCTAAGCAGAGACTGGCGAAAATCACTTTTATGGAAAGGGGTTGCCAAGCTTCCAAAAAACTAGGAGTTGCCTGAAATCTCAGCAAACATTTTTTCACCCAATCTTGATGATTCTTTCAGGTAATGATCAGTACACCAAAACCACTTGGCTCACCAGATTTCGTTCTTCTAGGTTTAACCGTTTGTTTGCAGTAACCGTTTTCATTTTGAGGTTTCACTCTGTTTTCTCCTATACGGATACATGTATTTGGAACTCTAAATCAAACACGGTTTGTGTCAGCTGTTTGCAACTTGACACAATAAAGCAGTTTCAAGTTCTATCTCTATGGTTTGTTTGCTGTTGATGTAGCCCTAAGCAGAGACTGGCAAAAATCACTTTCATGGAAAGGGGTTGCCAAGCTTCCAAAAAACTAGGAGTTGCCTGAAATCTCAGCAAACATTTTTTCACCCAATCTTGATGATTCTTTCAGGTAATAATCAGTACACCCAAACCACTTGGCTCACCAAATTTCGTTCTTCTAGGTTAAACCGGTCGTTTGCAGTAACCGTTTTCATTTTTAGGTTTCACTCTTTTTTCTCAATAAGGATACATGTATTTTGAACTCTAAATAAAACAAGGTTTGTGCTAGCTCTTTGAAACTTGAAACAATAGAGGAGTTTCAAGTTCTATCTCTACGGTTTGTTTCTGTTGATGTAGCCCTAAGCAGAGACTGGCGAAAATCACTTTGATGGAAAGGGGTTGCCAAGCTTCCAAAAACTACGAGTTGCCTGATATCTCAGCAAACATTTTTTCACCCAATCTTGATGATTCTTTCAGGTAATGATCAGTACACCAAAGCCACTTGGCTCACCAAATTTCGTTCTTCTAGGTTAAACGGTTCGTTTGCAATAACCTTTTTCATTTTTAGGTTTCACTGTTTTCTCCTATAGGGATACATGTATTTGGAACTCTAAATAAAACACGGTTTGTGCTTGCTCTTTGAAACATGATGCAATAAAGCAGTTTCAAGTTCTATCTCTATGGTTTGTTTGCTGTTGATGTAGCCCTAAGCAGAGACTGGCGAAAATCACTTTGATGGAAAGGCGTTGCCAAGCTTCCAAAAACTACGAGTTGCCTGAAATCTCAGCAAACATTTTTTCACCCAATCTTGATGATTCTTTCAGGTAATGATAAGGACACCAAAACCACTTGGCTCACCAAATTTGGTTCTTCTAGGTTAAACCGTTCGTTTGCAATAACCGTTTTCATTTTTAGGTTTCACTCTGTTTTCTCCTATAGGGATACATGTATTTGGAACTCTAAATCAAACACGGTTTGTGCTAGCTCTTTGCAACTTGACACAATAAAGCAGTTTCAAGTTCTATCTCTACGGTTTTTTTTGCTGTTGATGTAGCCCTAAGCAGAGACTGGCAAAAATCACTTTCTTGGAAAGAGGTTTCCAAGCTTCCAAAAAAACTACGAGTTGCCTGAAATCTCAGCAAACATTTTGTCACCCAATCTTGATGATTCTTTCAGGTAATGATCAGTACACCAAAACCACTTGGCTCACCAAATTTCGTTCTTCTAGGTTAAACGGTTCATTTGCAGTAACCGTTTACATTTTTAGGTTTCACTCAGTTTTCTCCTATAGGGATACATGTATTTGGAACTGTAAATCAAACATGGTTTGTGCTAGCTCTTTGAAACTTGACAAAATAAAGCAGTTTCAATTTATATCTATATGGTTTGTTTTCTGTTGATGTAGCCCTAAGCAGAGACTGGCGAAAATCACTTTGATGGAAAGGGGTTTCCAAGCTTCCAAAAAACTACGAGTTTCCTGAAATCTCAGCAAACATTTTTTCACCCAATCTTGATGATTCTTTCAGGTAATGATCAGTACACCAAAACCACTTGGCTCACCAAATTTCGTTCTTCTATGTTAAACCGTTCATTTGCAGTAACCGTTTACATTTTTAGGTTTCACTCAGTTTTCTCCTATAGGGATACATGTATTTGGAACTCTAAATCAAACACGGTTTGTGCTAGCTCTTTGAAACTTGACAAAATAAAGCAGTTTCAAGTTCTATCTCTCTGGTTTTTTTGCTGTTGATGTAGCCCTAAGCAGAGACTGGCGAAAATCACTTTGATGAAAAGGGGTTGCCAAGCTTCAAAAAACTACGAGTTGCCTTAAATCTCAGCAAACATTTTTTCACCCAATCTTGATGATTCCTTCAGGTAATGATCAGTACACCAAAACCTCTTGTCTCACCGAATTTCATTCTTCTGGGTTAAACCGTTCGTTTGCAGTAACCGTTTTCATTTTTAGGTTTCACTCTGTTTTCTCCTATACAAATACATGTATTTGGAACTCTAAATCAAACACGGTTTGTGCTAGCTCTTTGAAACTTGACACAATTAAGCAGTTTCAAGTTCTATCTCTAAGGTTTGTTTGCTGTTGATGTAGCCCTAAGCAGAGACTGGCGAAAATCACTTTGATGGAAAGGGGTTGCCAAGCTTCCAAAAAACTACGAGTTGCCTGAAATCTCAGCAAACATTTTTTCACCCAATCTTGATGATTCTTTCAGGTAATGATCAGTACATCAAAACCACTTGGCTCACCAAATTTTGTTCTTCTAGGTTAAACCGTTCGTTTTCAGTAACCGTTTTTATTTTTAGGTTTCAGTCTGTTTTCCCCTATATGGATACATGTATTTGGAACTCTAAATCAAACAAGGTTTGTGCTAGCTCTTTGAAACTTGACACAATAAAGCAGTTTCAAGTTCTATCTCTATGGTTTGTTTGCTGTTGATGTAGCCCTAAGCAGAGACTGGCGAAAATCACTTTGATGGAAAGGGGTTGCCAAGCTCTTAAAAAACT
This sequence comes from Ictidomys tridecemlineatus, assembly GCF_052094955.1. NCBI lineage: Eukaryota > Metazoa > Chordata > Mammalia > Rodentia > Sciuridae > Ictidomys > Ictidomys tridecemlineatus. Next base: position 117,974 of record NW_027521136.1, on the reverse strand, counting down.
ACGAGTTGCCTGAAATCTCAGCAAACATTTTTTCACAAAATATGGTTGATGATTCTTTCAGGTAATGATCAGTACACCAAAACCAATTGGCTCACCAAATTTCGTTCTTCTAGGTTAAACCATTCTTTGCAGTAACCGTTTTCATTTTCAGGTTTCATTCTGTTTTCTCCTATAGGGATACATGTATTTGGAACCCTAAATCAAAGACGGTTTGTGCTAGCTCGTGAAACTTGACACAATAAATCAGTTTCAAGTTCTATCTCTACGGTTTGTTTGCTGTTGATTTATTCCTAAGCAGAGACTGGCGATAATCACTTTCATGGTAAGGGGTTTCCAAGCTTCAAAAAAAAAAAAAACTACGAGATTCCTGAAATCACAGCAAAAATTTTTTTACCCAATCTTGACGATTCTTTCAGGTAATGATCAATACACAGAAACCACTTGGCTCACCAAATTTTGTTCTTATAGGTTAAACCGTTCGTTTGCAGTAACCGTTTTCAATTTGAGGTTTCACTCTGTTTTCTCCTATATGGATACATGTATTTGGAACTCTAAATAAAACTCGGTTTGTGCTATCTCTTTGAAACATGACGCAATAAAGCAGTTTCAAGTTCTATCTGTATGGTTTGTTTGCTGTTGATGTAGCCCTAAGCAGAGACTGTCGGAAATCACTTTGATGTAAAGGGGTTGCCAAGGTTCCAAAAAACTACAAGTTGCCTGAAATCTCAGCAAACATTTTTTCACCCAATCTTGATGATTCTTTCAGGTAATGATAAGGACATCAAAACCACTTGGCTCACCAAATTTGGTTCTTCTAGGTTAAACCGTTCATTTGCAGTAACCGTTTTCATTTTGAGATTTCACTCTGTTTTCTCCTATAGGGATACATGTATTTGGAACTCTAAATCAAACACGGTTTGTGCTAGCTCTTTGAAACTTGACAAAATAAAGCAGTTTCAAGTTCTATCTCTACGGTTTTTTTGCTGTTGATGTAGCCCTAAGCAGAGCCTGGTGAAAATCACTGTCTTGGAAAGGGGTTTCCAAGCTTCCAAAAAAACTACGAGTTGCCTGAAATCTCAGCAAACATTTTTTCACCCAATCTTGATGATTCTTTCAGGTAATGATCAGTACACCACAACCACTTGGCTCACCAAATTTCGTTCTTCTAGGTTAAACCGTTCATTTGCAGTAACCGTTTACATTTTTAGGTTTCACTCAGTTTTCTCCTATAGGGATACATGTATTTGGAACTCTAAATCAAACACGGTTTGTGCTAGCTCTTTGAAACTTGACAAAATACAGCAGTTTCAAGTTCTATCTCTATGTTTGTTTGAGGTTGATGTAGCCCTAAGCAGAGACTGGCGAAAATCACTTTGATGAAAAGGGGTTGCCAAGCTTCCAAAAAGCTACGAGTTGCCTGAAATCTCAGCAAACATTTTTTCACCCAATCTTGACAATTCTTTCAGGTAATGATCAGTACACCAAAACCACTTGGAACAGCAAATTTCGTTATTCTACGTTAAACCGTTCGTTTTCAGTAACCGTTTTCATTTTTAGGTTTCACTCTGTTTTTCTCCTATAAGGATACAATTATTTGGAACTCTAAATCAAACACGGTTTGTGCTAGCTCTTTGAAAATTGACACAATAAAGCAGTTTCAAGTTCTATCTCTACCATTCGTTTGCTGTTGATGTAGCCCTAAGCAGAGACTGGCGAAAATCACTTTGATGGAAAGGGGTTGCCAAGCTTCCAAAAAAACTAGGAGTTTTCTGAAATCTCAGCAAACATTTTTTCACCCAATCTTGACGATTCTTTCAGGTAATGATCAGTACACCAAAACCACTTGAATCACCAAATTTTGTTCTTATAGGTTAAACCGTTCGTTTGCAGTAACCGTTTTCATTTTGAGGTTTCACTCTGTTTTCTCCTTTAGGGATACATGTATTTGGAACTCTAAATCAAACACGGTTTGTGCCAGCTCTTTGCAACTTGACACAATAAAGCAGTTTCAAGTTCTATCTCTACGATTTTTTTCCAGTTGATGTAGCCCTAAGCAGAGACTGGCGAAAATCACTTTGATGGAAAGGGGTTTCCAAGCTTCCAAATAAACTACGAGTTGCCTGAAATCTCAGCAAACATTTTTTCACCCAATCTTGATGATTCTTTCAGGTAATGATCAGTACACCAAAACCACTTGGCTCACCAGATTTCGTTCTTCTAGTTTTAACCGTTTGTTTGCAGTAACCGTTTTCATTTTGAGGTTTCACTCTGTTTTCTCCTATACGGATACATGTATTTGGAACTCTAAATCAAACACGGTTTGTGTCAGCTGTTTGCAACTTGACACAATAAAGCAGTTTCAAGTTCTATCTCTATGGTTTGTTTGCTGTTGATGTAGCCCTAAGCAGAGACTGGCGAAAATCACTTTCATGGAAAGGGGTTGCCAAGCTTCCAAAAAACTAGGAGTTGCCTGAAATCTCAGCAAACATTTTTTCACCCAATCTTGATGATTCTTTCAGGTAATAATCAGTACACCCAAACCACTTGGCTCACCAAATTTCGTTCTTCTAGGTTAAACCGTTCGTTTGCAGTAACCGTTTTCATTTTTAGGTTTCCTTCTTTTTTCTCAATAAGGATACATGTATTTTGAACTCTAAATAAAACAAGGTTTGTGCTAGCTCTTTGAAACTTGAAACAATAGAGGAGTTTCAAGTTCTATCTCTACGGTTTGTTTCTGTTGATGTAGCCCTAAGCAGAGACTGGCGAAAATCACTTTGATGGAAAGGGGTTGCCAAGCTTCCAAAAACTACGAGTTGCCTGAAATCTCAGCAAACATTTTTTCACCCAATCTTGATGATTCTTTCAGGTAATGATCAGTACACCAAAGCCACTTGGCTCACCAAATTTCGTTCTTCTAGGTTAAACGGTTCGTTTGCAATAACCTTTTTCATTTTTAGGTTTCACTGTTTTCTCCTATAGGGATACATGTATTTGGAACTCTAAATAAAACACGGTTTGTGCTTGCTCTTTGAAACATGATGCAATAAAGCAGTTTCAAGTTCTATCTCTATGGTTTGTTTGCTGTTGATGTAGCCCTAAGCAGAGACTGGCGAAAATCACTTTGATGGAAAGGGGTTGCCAAACTCTTAAAAAACTACGAGTTGCCTGAAATCTCAGGAAACATTTTTTCACCCAATCTTGATGATTCTTTCAGGTAATGATCAGTACACCAAAACCACTTGGCTCAGCAAATTTCGTTCTTCTAGGTTGAACCGTTCCTTTGCAGTAACCGTTTTCATTTTTAGGTTTCACTCTGTTTTCTCATATAAGGATACATATATTTTAAACTCTAAATCAAACAAGGTTTGTGCTAGCTCTTTGAAACATGACACAATAAAGCAGTTTCAAGTTCTATCTCTACGGTTTGTTTCCTGTTGATGTAGTCCTAAGAAGAGACTGGCGAAAATCACTTTGATGGAAAGGGGTTGCCAAGCTTCCAAAAAACTACGAGTTGCCTGAAATCTCAGCAAACATTTTTTCACCCAATCTTGATGATTCTTTCAGGTAATGATAAGTACACCAAAACCACTTGGCTCACCAAATTTGGTTCTTCTAGGTTAAACCGTTCGTTTGCAGTAACCGTTTTCATTTTTAGGTTTCACTCTGTTTTCTTCTATAGGTATACATGTATTTGGAACTCTAAATCAAACACGGTTTGTGCTAGCTCTTTGCAACTTGACACAATAAAGCAGTTTCAAGTTCTATCTCTACGGTTTTTTTGCTGTTGATGTAGCCCTAAGCAGAGACTGGCGAAAATCACTTTCTTGGAGAGAGGTTTCCAAGCTTCCAAAAAAACTACGAGTTGCCTGAAATCTCAGCAAACATTTTGTCACCCAATCTTGATGATTCTTTCAGGTAATGATCAGTACACCAAAACCACTTGGCTCACCAAATTTCGTTCTTCTAGGTTAAACGGTTCATTCGCAGTAACCGTTTACATTTTTAGGTTTCACTCAGTTTTCTCCTATAGGGATTCATGTATTTGGAACTGTAAATCAAACATGGTTTGTGCTAGCTCTTTGAAACTTGACAAAATAAAGCAGTTTCAATTTATATCTATATGGTTTGTTTTCTGTTGATGTAGCCCTAAGCAGAGACTGGCGAAAATCACTTTCTTGGAAAGGGGTTTCCAAGCTTCCAAAAAAACTACGAGTTGCCTGAAATCTCAGCAAACATTTTTTCACCCAATCTTGATGATTCTTTCAGGTAATGATCAGTACACCAAAACCACTTGGCTCACCAAATTTCGTTCTTCTATGTTAAACCGTTCATTTGCAGTAACCGTTTACATTTTTAGGTTTCACTCAGTTTTCTCCTATAGGGATACATGTATTTGGAACTCTAAATCAAACACGGATTGTGCTAGCTCTTTGAAACTTGACAAAATAAAGCAGTTTCAAGTTCTATCTCTCTGGTTTTTTTGCTGTTGATGTAGCCCTAAGCAGAGACTGGCGAAAATCACTTTGATGAAAAGGGGTTGCCAAGCTTCCAAAAAAATACGAGTTGCCTTAAATCTCAGCAAACATTTTTTCACCCAATCTTGATGATTCCTTCAGGTAATGATCAGTACACCAAAACCTCTTGTCTCACCGAATTTCATTCTTCTGGGTTAAACCGTTCGTTTGCAGTAACCGTTTTCATTTTGAGGTTTCACTCTGTTTTCTTCTATACGGATACATGTATTTGGAACTCTAAATCAAACACGGTTAGTGCCAGCTCTTTGAAACTTGACAAAATACAGCAGTTTCAAGTTCTATCTCTATGGTTTGTTTGAGGTTGATGTAGCCCTAAGCAGAGACTGGCGAAAATCACTTTGATGAAAAGGGGTTGCCAAGCTTCCAAAAAGCTACGAGTTGCCTTAAATCTCAGCAAACATTTTTTCACCCAATCTTGACGATTCTTTCAGGTAATGATCAGTACACCAAAACCACTTGGAACAGCAAATTTCGTTATTCTACGTTAAACCGTTCGTTTTCAGTAACCGTTTTCATTTTTAGGTTTCACTCTGTTTTCTCCTATATGGATACAATTATTTGGAACTCTAAATCAAACACGGTTTGTGCTAGCTCTTTGAAAATTGACACAATAAAGCAGTTTCAAGTTCTATCTCTACCATTCGTTTGCTGTTGATGTAGCCCTAAGCAGAGACTGGCGAAAATCACTTTGATGGAAAGGGGTTGCCAAGCTTCCAAAAAAACTAGGAGTTTTCTGAAATCTCAGCAAACATTTTTTCACCCAATCTTGACGATTCTTTCAGGTAATGATCAGTACACCAAAACCACTTGACTCACCAAATTTTGTTCTTATAGGTTAAACCGTTCGTTTGCAGTAACCGTATTCATTTTGAGGTTTCACTCTGTTTTCTCCTTTAGGGATACATGTATTTGGAACTCTAAATCAAACACGGTTTGTGCCAGCTCTTTGCAACTTGACACAATAAAGCAGTTTCAAGTTCTATCTCTGCGATTTTTTTCCAGTTGATGTAGCCCTAAGCAGAGACTGGCGAAAATCACTTTGATGGAAAGGGGTTTCAAAGCTTCCAAATAAACTACGAGTTGCCTGAAATCTCAGCAAACATTTTTTCACCCAATCTTGATGATTCTTTCAGGTAATGATCAGTAAACGAAAACCACTTGGCTCACCAAATTTCGTTCTTCTAGGTTGAACCGTTCGTTTGCAGTAACCGTTTTCATTTTGAGGTTTCACTCTGTTTTCTCCTATACGGATACATGTATTTGGAACTCTAAATCAAACACGGTTTGTGCCAGCTGTTTGCAACTTGACACAATAAAGCAGTTTCAAGTTCTATCTCTATGGTTTGTTTGCTGTTGATGTAGCCCTAAGCAGAGACTGGCGAAAATCACTTTCATGGAAAGGGGTTGCCAAGGTTCAAAAAAACTACGGGTTGCCTGAAATCTCAGCAAACATTTTTTCACCCAATCTTGATGATTCTATCATGTAATGATCAATACAGCAAAACCACTTGGCTCACCAAATTTCGTTGTTCTAGGTTAAACCGTTCGTTTGCAGTAACCGTTTTCATTCTTAGGTTTCACTCAGTTTTCTCCTATATGGATACATGTATTTGGAACTCTAAATTAAAGACGGTTTGTGCTAGCTCTTTGAAACTTGACACAATAAAGCAGTTTCAAGTTCTATCTCTATGGTTTGTTTGCTGTTGATGTACCCTAAGCAGAGACTGGTGAAAATCACTTTGATGGAAAGGGGTTGCCAAGCTTCCAAAAAACTACGATTTGCCTGAAATCTCAGCAAATATTTTTCACCCAATCTTGATAATTCTTTCAGGTAATGATCAGTACACCAAAACCACTTGGCTCACCAAATTTAGTTCTTCAGTGTAAACCGTTCGTTTGCAGTAATTGTTTTCATTTTTAGGTTTCACTCTGTTTTCTCCTATACGTATACATGTATTTGGAACTCTAAAACAAACACTGTTTGTGCTAGCTCTTTGAAACATGACACAATAAAGCAGTTTCAACTTGTATCTCTATGGTTTGTTTGCTGTTGATGTAGCCCTAAGCAGACACTGGCGAAAATCACTTTGATGGAAAGGGGTTGCCAAGCTTCCAAAAACTATGAGTTGCCTGAAATCTCAGCAAACATTTTTCACCCAATCTTGATGATTCTTTCAGGTAATTATCAGTACACCAAACCCACTTGGCTCACCAAATTTCGTTCTTCTAGGTTAAACCATTCATTTGCAGTAACCATTTTCATTTTTAGGTTTCACTCTATTTTCTCCTATACGGATACATGTATTTGAAACTCTAAATCAAAGACGGTTTGAGCTAGCTCTTTGAAACTTGTCACAATTAAGCAGTTTCAAGTTCTATCTCTAAGGTTTGTTTCTTGTTGATGTAGTCCTAAGCAGACACTGGCGAAAATCACTTTGATGAAAAGGGGTTGCCAAGCTTTCAAAACTACGAGTTGCCTGAAATCTGAGCAAACATTTTTTCACCCAAACTTGATGATTTTTTCAAGTAATGATCAGTAAACGAAAACCACTTGGCTCACCAAATTTCGTTCTTCTAGGTTAAACCGTTCGTTTGTAGTAACCGTTTTCATTTTTAGATTTCACTCTGTTTTCTCCTATAGGGATACATGTATTTGGAACTCTAAATCAAACATGGTTTGTGCCAACTTTTGGAACTTGACACAATAAATCAGTTTCAAGTTCTATCTCTATGCTTGGTTTGCTGTTGATGTAGCCCTAAGCAGAGACTGGCGAAAATCACTTTCATGGAAATGGGGTTGCCAAGCTTCCAAAAAACTACGAGTTGCCTGAAATCTCAGCAAACATTTTTTCACCCAATCTTGATGATTCTTTCAGGTAATGATCAGTACACCAAAACCACTTGGCTCACCAAATTTCGTTCTTCTAGGTTCAACCGTTCGTTTGTAGTAACCGTTTTATTTTTAGGTTTCACTCTGTTTTCTCCTATAGAAATACATGTATTTGGAACTCTAAATCAAACACGGTTTGTGCTAGCTCTTTGAAATTTGACACAATAAAGCAGTTTGAAGTTCTTTCACTATGCTTTGTTTGCTGTTGATGTAGACCTAAGCAGAGACTGGCGAAAATCACTTAGATGGAAAGGGGTTGCCAAGCTTCCAAAAAACTACGAGTTGCATGAAATCTCAGCAAAAATTTTTCACCCAATCTTGATGATTCTTTCAGGTAATGATCAGTACACCAAATCAACTTGGCTCACCAAATTTCGTTCTTCTAGGTTAAACCGTTCGTTTGCAGTAACCGTTTTCTTTTTTAGGTTGCACCATGTTATCTCCTATAGGGATACATGTATTTGGAACTCTAAATCAAACACGGTTTGTGCTAGCTCTTTGAAACTTGACACAATAAAGCAGTTTCAAGTTGTATCTCTATGGTTTGTTTTCTGTTGATGAAGCCCTAAGCAGAGACTGGCAAAAATCACTTTGATGAAAAGGGGTTACCAAGCTTCCAAAAAACTACGAGTTGCCTGAAATCTCAGCAAACATTTTTTCACCCAATCTTGATGATTCTCTCAGGTAATGATCAGTACACCAAAACCACTTGACTCACCAAATTTCGTTCTTCTAGGTTCAACCGATCATTTGCAGTAACCGTTTTCATTTTTAGGTTTCACTCTGTTTTCTCCTATAGGGATACATGTATTTGGAACTCTAAATCAAATATGGTTTGTGCTAGCTCTTTGAAACTTGACACAATAAAGAAGTTTCAAGTTCTATCTCTATGGTTTGTTTGCTGTTGATGTAGCCCTAAGCAGAGACTGGCAAAAATCACTTTGATGAAAAGGGGTTAATAAGCTTCCAAAAAACTACGACTTGCATGAAATCTCAGTAAACATTTTTTCACCCAATCTTGATGATTCTGTCAAATAATTATAAGTACACCAAAACCACTTGGCTCACCAAATTTCGTTCTTCTAGGTTCAACTGTTCTTTTGCAGTAACCGTTTTCATTTTTAGGTTTCACTCTGTTTTCTCTTATAGGGATACATGTATTTGGAACTCTAAATCAAACACGGTTTGTGCTAGCTCTTTGAACCTTGTCACAATAAAGCAGTTTCAAGTTCTATCTCTATGGTTTGTTTGCTGTTTATGTAGTCCTAAGCAGAGACTGTCGAAAATCTCTTTGATGGAAAGGGGTTGCCAAGCTTCTAAAAAACTACGAGTTGCCTGGAATCTCAGCAAACATTTTTCACCCAATTTGATGATGCTTTCAGGTAATTATCAGTACACCAAACCCACTTGGCTCACCAAATTTCGTTCTTCTAGGTTAAACCGTTCATTTGCAGTAACCGTTTTCATTTTTAGGTTTCACTCTGTTTTCTCCTATACGGATACATGTATTTGGAACTCTAAATCAAACACGGTTTGTGCTAGCTAGCTTTTTGAAACTTGACCCAATAAAGCAGTTTCAAGTTCTATCTCTACGGTTTGTTTCCTCTTGATGTAGCTCGAAGCAGAGACTAACGAAAATCCCTAAGATGGAAAGGGGTTGCCAAGCTTCCAAAAACTACGAGTTTCCTGAAATCTCAGCAAACATTTTTTCACCCAATCTTGATGATTCTTTCAGGTAATGATCAGTACACCAAAACCACTTGGCTCACCAAATTTCGTTCTTCTAGGTTAAACCGTTCGTTTGCAGTAACCGTTTTCATTTTTAGGTTTCACTCTGTTTTCTCCTATAGGGATACATGTATTTGAATCTCTAAATCAAAGACGGTTTGTGCTAGCTCTTTGAAACTTGTCACAATAAAGCAGTTTCTAGTTCTATCTCTATGGTTTGTTTGCTGTTTATGTAGTCCTAAGCAGAGACTGTCGAAAATCTCTTTGATGGAAAGGGGTTGCCAAGCTTCCAAAAAACTACGAGTTGCCTGAAATCACAGCAAACATTTTTTCACCCAATCTTGATGATTCTTTCAGGTAATCATCAGTACACCAAAACCACTTGGCTCACCAAATTTCGTTCTTCTAGGTTAAACCGTTCGTTTGCAGTAACCGTTTTCATTTTTAGGTTTCACTCTGTTTTCTCCTATACGGATACATGTATTTGGAACTCTAAATTAAACACGGTTTTTGCTAGCTCTTTGAAATTTGACACAATAAAGCAGTTTCAAGTTCTATCTCTACGGTTTGTTTCCTGTTGATATAGTCCTAAGCAGAGACTGGCGAAAATCACTTTGATGGAAAGGGGTTGCCAAGCTTCCAAAAACTACGAGTTGCCTGAAATCTCAGCAAACATTTTTTCACCCAATCTTGATGATTCTATCATGTAATGATCAATACAGCAAAACCACTTGGCTCACCAAATTTCGTTGTTCTAGGTTAAACCGTTCGTTTGCAGTAACCGTTTTCATTCTTAGGTTTCACTCAGTTTTCTCCTATATGGATACATGTATTTGGAACTCTAAATTAAAGACGGTTTGTGCTAGCTCTTTGAAACTTGACACAATAAAGCAGTTTCAAGTTCTATCTCTATGGTTTGTTTGCTGTTGATGTACCCTAAGCAGAGACTGGTGAAAATCACTTTGATGGAAAGGGGTTGCCAAGCTTCCAAAAAACTACGATTTGCCTGAAATCTCAGCAAATATTTTTCACCCAATCTTGATAATTCTTTCAGGTAATGATCAGTACACCAAAACCACTTGGCTCACCAAATTTAGTTCTTCAGTGTAAACCGTTCGTTTGCAGTAATTGTTTTCATTTTTAGGTTTCACTCTGTTTTCTCCTATACGTATACATGTATTTGGAACTCTAAAACAAACACTGTTTGTGCTAGCTCTTTGAAACATGACACAATAAAGCAGTTTCAACTTGTATCTCTATGGTTTGTTTGCTGTTGATGTAGCCCTAAGCAGACACTGGCGAAAATCACTTTGATGGAAAGGGGTTGCCAAGCTTCCAAAAACTATGAGTTGCCTGAAATCTCAGCAAACATTTTTCACCCAATCTTGATGATTCTTTCAGGTAATTATCAGTACACCAAACCCACTTGGCTCACCAAATTTCGTTCTTCTAGGTTAAACCATTCATTTGCAGTAACCATTTTCATTTTTAGGTTTCACTCTATTTTCTCCTATACGGATACATGTATTTGAAACTCTAAATCAAAGACGGTTTGAGCTAGCTCTTTGAAACTTGTCACAATTAAGCAGTTTCAAGTTCTATCTCTAAGGTTTGTTTCTTGTTGATGTAGTCCTAAGCAGACACTGGCGAAAATCACTTTGATGAAAAGGGGTTGCCAAGCTTTCAAAACTACGAGTTGCCTGAAATCTGAGCAAACATTTTTTCACCCAAACTTGATGATTTTTTCAAGTAATGATCAGTAAACGAAAACCACTTGGCTCACCAAATTTCGTTCTTCTAGGTTAAACCGTTCGTTTGCAGTAACCGTTTTCATTTTTAGATTTCACTCTGTTTTCTCCTATAGGGATACATGTATTTGGAACTCTAAATCAAACATGGTTTGTGCCAACTTTTGGAACTTGACACAATAAATCAGTTTCAAGTTCTATCTCTATGCTTGGTTTGCTGTTGATGTAGCCCTAAGCAGAGACTGGCGAAAATCACTTTCATGGAAATGGGGTTGCCAAGCTTCCAAAAAACTACGAGTTGCCTGAAATCTCAGCAAACATTTTTTCACCCAATCTTGATGATTCTTTCAGGTAATGATCAGTACACCAAAACCACTTGGCTCACCAAATTTCGTTCTTCTAGGTTAAACCGTTCGTTTGTAGTAACCGTTTTATTTTTAGGTTTCACTCTGTTTTCTCCTATAGAAATACATGTATTTGGAACTCTAAATCAAACACGGTTTGTGCTAGCTCTTTGAAATTTGACACAATAAAGCAGTTTGAAGTTCTTTCACTATGCTTTGTTTGCTGTTGATGTAGACCTAAGCAGAGACTGGCGAAAATCACTTAGATGGAAAGGGGTTGCCAAGCTTCCAAAAAACTACGAGTTGCATGAAATCTCAGCAAAAATTTTTCACCCAATCTTGATGATTCTTTCAGGTAATGATCAGTACACCAAATCAACTTGGCTCACCAAATTTCGTTCTTCTAGGTTAAACCGTTCGTTTGCAGTAACCGTTTTCTTTTTTAGGTTGCACCATGTTATCTCCTATAGGGATACATGTATTTGGAACTCTAAATCAAACACGGTTTGTGCTAGCTCTTTGAAACTTGACACAATAAAGCAGTTTCAAGTTGTATCTCTATGGTTTGTTTTCTGTTGATGAAGCCCTAAGCAGAGACTGGCAAAAATCACTTTGATGAAAAGGGGTTACCAAGCTTCCAAAAAACTACGAGTTGCCTGAAATCTCAGCAAACATTTTTTCACCCAATCTTGATGATTCTCTCAGGTAATGATCAGTACACCAAAACCACTTGACTCACCAAATTTCGTTCTTCTAGGTTCAACCGATCATTTGCAGTAACCGTTTTCATTTTTAGGTTTCACTCTGTTTTCTCCTATAGGGATACATGTATTTGGAACTCTAAATCAAATATGGTTTGTGCTAGCTCTTTGAAACTTGACACAATAAAGAAGTTTCAAGTTCTATCTCTATGGTTTGTTTGCTGTTGATGTAGCCCTAAGCAGAGACTGGCAAAAATCACTTTGATGAAAAGGGGTTAATAAGCTTCCAAAAAACTACGACTTGCATGAAATCTCAGTAAACATTTTTTCACCCAATCTTGATGATTCTGTCAAATAATTATAAGTACACCAAAACCACTTGGCTCACCAAATTTCGTTCTTCTAGGTTCAACTGTTCTTTTGCAGTAACCGTTTTCATTTTTAGGTTTCACTCTGTTTTCTCTTATAGGGATACATGTATTTGGAACTCTAAATCAAACACGGTTTGTGCTAGCTCTTTGAACCTTGTCACAATAAAGCAGTTTCAAGTTCTATCTCTATGGTTTGTTTGCTGTTTATGTAGTCCTAAGCAGAGACTGTCGAAAATCTCTTTGATGGAAAGGGGTTGCCAAGCTTCTAAAAAACTACGAGTTGCCTGGAATCTCAGCAAACATTTTTCACCCAATTTGATGATGCTTTCAGGTAATTATCAGTACACCAAACCCACTTGGCTCACCAAATTTCGTTCTTCTAGGTTAAACCGTTCATTTGCAGTAACCGTTTTCATTTTTAGGTTTCACTCTGTTTTCTCCTATACGGATACATGTATTTGGAACTCTAAATCAAACACGGTTTGTGCTAGCTAGCTTTTTGAAACTTGACCCAATAAAGCAGTTTCAAGTTCTATCTCTACGGTTTGTTTCCTCTTGATGTAGCTCGAAGCAGAGACTAACGAAAATCCCTAAGATGGAAAGGGGTTGCCAAGCTTCCAAAAACTACGAGTTTCCTGAAATCTCAGCAAACATTTTTTCACCCAATCTTGATGATTCTTTCAGGTAATGATCAGTACACCAAAACCACTTGGCTCACCAAATTTCGTTCTTCTAGGTTAAACCGTTCGTTTGCAGTAACCGTTTTCATTTTTAGGTTTCACTCTGTTTTCTCCTATAGGGATACATGTATTTGAATCTCTAAATCAAAGACGGTTTGTGCTAGCTCTTTGAAACTTGTCACAATAAAGCAGTTTCTAGTTCTATCTCTATGGTTTGTTTGCTGTTTATGTAGTCCTAAGCAGAGACTGTCGAAAATCTCTTTGATGGAAAGGGGTTGCCAAGCTTCCAAAAAACTACGAGTTGCCTGAAATCACAGCAAACATTTTTTCACCCAATCTTGATGATTCTTTCAGGTAATCATCAGTACACCAAAACCACTTGGCTCACCAAATTTCGTTCTTCTAGGTTAAACCGTTCGTTTGCAGTAACCGTTTTCATTTTTAGGTTTCACTCTGTTTTCTCCTATACGGATACATGTATTTGGAACTCTAAATTAAACACGGTTTTTGCTAGCTCTTTGAAATTTGACACAATAAAGCAGTTTCAAGTTCTATCTCTACGGTTTGTTTCCTGTTGATATAGTCCTAAGCAGAGACTGGCGAAAATCACTTTGATGGAAAGGGGTTGCCAAGCTTCCAAAAACTACGAGTTGCCTGAAATCTCAGCAAACATTTTTTCACCCAATCTTGATGATTCTATCATGTAATGATCAATACAGCAAAACCACTTGGCTCACCAAATTTCGTTGTTCTAGGTTAAACCGTTCGTTTGCAGTAACCGTTTTCATTCTTAGGTTTCACTCAGTTTTCTCCTATATGGATACATGTATTTGGAACTCTAAATTAAAGACGGTTTGTGCTAGCTCTTTGAAACTTGACACAATAAAGCAGTTTCAAGTTCTATCTCTATGGTTTGTTTGCTGTTGATGTACCCTAAGCAGAGACTGGTGAAAATCACTTTGATGGAAAGGGGTTGCCAAGCTTCCAAAAAACTAAGATTTGCCTGAAATCTCAGCAAATATTTTTCACCCAATCTTGATAATTCTTTCAGGTAATGATCAGTACACCAAAACCACTTGGCTCACCAAATTTAGTTCTTCAGTGTAAACCGTTCGTTTGCAGTAATTGTTTTCATTTTTAGGTTTCACTCTGTTTTCTCCTATACGTATACATGTATTTGGAACTCTAAAACAAACACTGTTTGTGCTAGCTCTTTGAAACATGACACAATAAAGCAGTTTCAACTTGTATCTCTATGGTTTGTTTGCTGTTGATGTAGCCCTAAGCAGACACTGGCGAAAATCACTTTGATGGAAAGGGGTTGCCAAGCTTCCAAAAACTATGAGTTGCCTGAAATCTCAGCAAACATTTTTCACCCAATCTTGATGATTCTTTCAGGTAATTATCAGTACACCAAACCCACTTGGCTCACCAAATTTCGTTCTTCTAGGTTAAACCATTCATTTGCAGTAACCATTTTCATTTTTAGGTTTCACTCTATTTTCTCCTATACGGATACATGTATTTGAAACTCTAAATCAAAGACGGTTTGAGCTAGCTCTTTGAAACTTGTCACAATTAAGCAGTTTCAAGTTCTATCTCTAAGGTTTGTTTCTTGTTGATGTAGTCCTAAGCAGACACTGGCGAAAATCACTTTGATGAAAAGGGGTTGCCAAGCTTTCAAAACTACGAGTTGCCTGAAATCTGAGCAAACATTTTTTCACCCAAACTTGATGATTTTTTCAAGTAATGATCAGTAAACGAAAACCACTTGGCTCACCAAATTTCGTTCTTCTAGGTTAAACCGTTCGTTTGCAGTAACCGTTTTCATTTTTAGATTTCACTCTGTTTTCTCCTATAGGGATACATGTATTTGGAACTCTAAATCAAACATGGTTTGTGCCAACTTTTGGAACTTGACACAATAAATCAGTTTCAAGTTCTATCTCTATGCTTGGTTTGCTGTTGATGTAGCCCTAAGCAGAGACTGGCGAAAATCACTTTCATGGAAATGGGGTTGCCAAGCTTCCAAAAAACTACGAGTTGCCTGAAATCTCAGCAAACATTTTTTCACCCAATCTTGATGATTCTTTCAGGTAATGATCAGTACACCAAAACCACTTGGCTCACCAAATTTCGTTCTTCTAGGTTAAACCGTTCGTTTGTAGTAACCGTTTTATTTTTAGGTTTCACTCTGTTTTCTCCTATAGAAATACATGTATTTGGAACTCTAAATCAAACACGGTTTGTGCTAGCTCTTTGAAATTTGACACAATAAAGCAGTTTGAAGTTCTTTCACTATGCTTTGTTTGCTGTTGATGTAGACCTAAGCAGAGACTGGCGAAAATCACTTAGATGGAAAGGGGTTGCCAAGCTTCCAAAAAACTACGAGTTGCATGAAATCTCAGCAAAAATTTTTCACCCAATCTTGATGATTCTTTCAGGTAATGATCAGTACACCAAATCAACTTGGCTCACCAAATTTCGTTCTTCTAGGTTAAACCGTTCGTTTGCAGTAACCGTTTTCTTTTTTAGGTTGCACCATGTTATCTCCTATAGGGATACATGTATTTGGAACTCTAAATCAAACACGGTTTGTGCTAGCTCTTTGAAACTTGACACAATAAAGCAGTTTCAAGTTGTATCTCTATGGTTTGTTTTCTGTTGATGAAGCCCTAAGCAGAGACTGGCAAAAATCACTTTGATGAAAAGGGGTTACCAAGCTTCCAAAAAACTACGAGTTGCCTGAAATCTCAGCAAACATTTTTTCACCCAATCTTGATGATTCTTTCAGGTAATGATCAGTACACCAAAACCACTTGGCTCACCAAATTTCGTTCTTCTAGGTTAAACCGTTCGTTTGCAGTAACCGTTTTCATTTTTAGGTTTCACTCTGTTTTCTCCTATAGGGATACATGTATTTGAATCTCTAAATCAAAGACGGTTTGTGCTAGCTCTTTGAAACTTGTCACAATAAAGCAGTTTCTAGTTCTATCTCTATGGTTTGTTTGCTGTTTATGTAGTCCTAAGCAGAGACTGTCGAAAATCTCTTTGATGGAAAGGGGTTGCCAAGCTTCCAAAAAAGTACGAGTTGCCTGAAATCACAGCAAACATTTTTTCACCCAATCTTGATGATTCTTTCAGGTAATCATCAGTACACCAAAACCACTTGGCACACCAAATTTCGTTCTTCTAGGTTAAACCGTTCGTTTGCAGTAACCGTTTTCATTTTTAGGTTTCACTCTGTTTTCTCCTATACGGATACATGTATTTGGAACTCTAAATTAAACACGGTTTTTGCTAGCTCTTTGAAATTTGACACAATAAAGCAGTTTCAAGTTCTATCTCTACGGTTTGTTTCCTGTTGATGTAGTCCTAAGCAGAGACTGGCGAAAATCACTTTGATGGAAAGGGGTTGCCAAGCTTCCAAAAACTACGAGTTGCATGAAATCTCAGCAAACATTTTTTCACCCAATCTTGATGATTCTATCAGGTAATGATCAATACAGCAAAACCACTTGGCTCACCAAATTTCGTTGTTCTAGGTTAAACCGTTCGTTTGCAGTAACCGTTTTCATTCTTAGGTTTCACTCAGTTTTCTCCTATATGGATACATGTATTTGGAACTCTAAATTAAAGACGGTTTGTGCTAGCTCTTTGAAACTTGACACAATAAAGCAGTTTCAAGTTCTATCTCTATGGTTTGTTTGCTGTTGATGTACCCTAAGCAGAGACTGGTGAAAATCACTTTGATGGAAAGGGGTTGCCAAGCTTCCAAAAAACTACGATTTGCCTGAAATCTCAGCAAATATTTTTCACCCAATCTTGATAATTCTTTCAGGTAATGATCAGTACACCAAAACCACTTGGCTCACCAAATTTAGTTCTTCAGTGTAAACCGTTCGTTTGCAGTAATTGTTTTCATTTTTAGGTTTAACTCTGTTTTCTCCTATAGGGATACATGTATTTGGAACTCTAAAGCAAACACTGTTTGTGCTAGCTCTTTGAAACATGACACAATAAAGCAGTTTCAACTTGTATCTCTATGGTTTGTTTGCTGTTGATGTAGCCCAAAGCAGACACTGGCGAAAATCACTTTGATGGAAAGGGGTTGCCAAGCTTCCAAAAACTATGAGTTGCCTGAAATCTCAGCAAACATTTTTCACCCAATCTTGATGATTCTTTCAGGTAATTATCAGTACACCAAACCCACTTGGCTCACCAAATTTCGTTCTTCTAGGTTAAACCATTCATTTGCAGTAACCATTTTCATTTTTAGGTTTCACTCTGTTTTCTCCTATACGGATACATGTATTTGAAACTCTAAATCAAAGACGGATTGAGCTAGCTCTTTGAAACTTGTCACAATTAAGCAGTTTCAAGTTCTATCTCTAAGGTTTGTTTCTTGTTGATGTAGTCCTAAGCAGACACTGGCGAAAATCACTTTGATGAAAAGGGGTTGCCAAGCTTTCAAAACTACGAGTTGCCTGAAATCTGAGCAAACATTTTTTCACCCAAACTTGATGATTTTTTCAAGTAATGATCAGTAAACGAAAACCACTTGGCTCACCAAATTTCGTTCTTCTAGGTTAAACCGTTCGTTTGCAGTAACCGTTTTCATTTTTAGATTTCACTCTGTTTTCTCCTATAGGGATACATGTATTTGGAACTCTAAATCAAACATGGTTTGTGCCAACTTTTGGAACTTGACACAATAAATCAGTTTCAAGTTCTATCTCTATGCTTGGTTTGCTGTTGATGTAGCCCTAAGCAGAGACTGGCGAAAATCACTTTCATGGAAATGGGGTTGCCAAGCTTCCAAAAAACTACGAGTTGCCTGAAATCTCAGCAAACATTTTTTCACCCAATCTTGATGATTCTTTCAGGTAATGATCAGTACACGAAAACCGCTTTGCTCACCAAATTTCGTTCTTCTAGGTTAAAGCGTTCGTTTGTAGTAACCGTTTTCATTTTTAGGTTTCACTCTGTTTTCTCCTATAGGGATACATGTATTTGGAACTCTAAATCAAACACGGTTTGTGCTAGCTCTTTGAAACTTGACACAATAAATCAGTTTCAAGTTCTATCTCTATGGTTTGTTTGCTGTTGATGTAGCCCTAAGCAGAGATTGGTGAAAATCACTTTCATGGAAAGGGGTTGCCAAGCTTCCAAAAAACTACGAGTTGCATGAAATCTCAGCAAACATTTTTTCACCCAATCTTGATGATTCTTTCAGGTAAGGATAAGTACACCAAAACCACTTGGCTCACCAAATTTCGTTCTTCTAGGTTCAACCGTTCTTTTGCAGTAACCGTTTTCATTTTTAGGTTTCACTCTGTTTTCTCCTATAGGGATACATGTATTTGGAACTCTAAATGAAACACGGTTTGTGCTAGCTCTTTGAAAATTGACACAATAAAGCAGTTTCAAGTTGTATCTCTGTGGTTTGTTTGCTGTTGATGTAGCCCTAAGCAGAGACTGGCAAAAATAACTTTGATGAAAAGGGGTTACCAAGCTTCCAAAAAACTACGAGTTGCATGAAATCTCAGCAAACATTTTTTCACCCAATCTTGATGATTCTGTCAAATAATGATCAGTACACCAAAACCACTTGGCTCACCAAATTTCGTTCTTCTAGGTTCCACTGTTCGTTTGCAGTAACCGTTTTCATTTTTAGGTTTCACTCTGTTTTCTCCTATAGGGATACATGTATTTGGAACTCTAAATCAAACACGGTTTGTGCTAGCTCTTTGAAACTTGTCACAATAAAGCAGTTTCAAGTTCTATCTCTATGGTTTGTTTGCTGTTTATGTAGTCCTAAGCAGAGACTGTCGAAAATCTCTTTGATGGAAAGGGGTTGCCAAGCTTCCAAAAAACTACGAGTTGCCTGGAATCTCAGGAAACATTTTTCACCCAATCTTGATGATGCTTTCAGGTAATTATCAGTACACCAAACCCACTTGGCTCACCAAATTTCGTTCTTCTAGGTTAAACCGCTCATTTGCAGTAACCGTTTTCATTTTTAGGTTTCACTCTGTTTTCTCCTATACGGATACATGTATTTGGAACTCTAAATCAAACACGGTTTGTGCTAGCTAGCTTTTTGAAACTTGACACAATAAAGCAGTTTCAAGTTCTATCTCTACGGTTTGTTTCCTCTTGATGTAGCTCGAAGCAGAGACTAACGAAAATCCCTAAGATGGAAAGGGGTTGCCAAGCTTCCAAAAACTACGAGTTTCCTGAAATCTCAGCAAACATTTTTTCACCCAATCTTGATGATTCTTTCAGGTAATGATCAGTACACCAAAACCACTTGGCTCACCAAATTTCGTTCTTCTAGGTTAAACCGTTCGTTTGCAGTAACCGTTTTCATTTTTAGGTTTCACTCTGTTTTCTCCTATACGGATACATGTATTTGGAACTCTAAATTAAACACGGTTTTTGCTAGCTCTTTGAAATTTGACACAATAAAGCAGTTTCAAGTTCTATCTCTACGGTTTGTTTGCTGTTTATGTAGTCCTAAGCAGAGACTGTCGAAAATCTCTTTGATGGAAAGGGGTTGCCAAGCTTCCAAAAAACTACGAGTTGCCTGAAATCACAGCAAACATTTTTTCATCCAATCTTGATGATTCTTTCAGGTAATCATCAGTACACCAAAACCACTTGGCTCACCAAATTTCGTTCTTCTAGGTTAAACCGTTCGTTTGCAGTAACCGTTTTCATTTTTAGGTTTCACTCTGTTTTCTCCTATACGGATACATGTATTTGGAACTCTAAATTAAACACGGTTTTTGCTAGCTCTTTGAAATTTGACACAATAAAGCAGTTTCAAGTTCTATCTCTACGGTTTGTTTCCTGTTGATGTAGTCCTAAGCAGAGACTGGCGAAAATCACTTTGATGGAAAGGGGTTGCCAAGCTTCCAAAAACTACGAGTTGCATGAAATCTCAGCAAACATTTTTTCACCCAATCTTGATGATTCTATCAGGTAATGATCAATACAGCAAAACCACTTGGCTCACCAAATTTCGTTGTTCTAGGTTAAACCGTTCGTTTGCAGTAACCGTTTTCATTCTTAGGTTTCACTCAGTTTTCTCCTATACGGATAAATGTATTTGGAACTCTAAATTAAAGACGGTTTGTGCTAGCTCTTTGAAACTTGACACAATAAAGCAGTTTCAAGTTCTATCTCTATGGTTTGTTTGCTGTTGATGTACCCTAAGCAGAGACTGGTGAAAATCACTTTGATGGAAAGGGGTTGCCAAGCTTCCAAAAAACTAAGATTTGCCTGAAATCTCAGCAAATATTTTTCACCCAATCTTGATAATTCTTTCAGGTAATGATCAGTACACCAAAACCACTTGGCTCACCAAATTTAGTTCTTCAGTGTAAACCGTTCGTTTGCAGTAATTGTTTTCATTTTTAGGTTTAACTCTGTTTTCTCCTATAGGGATACATGTATTTGGAACTCTAAAACAAACACTGTTTGTGCTAGCTCTTTGAAACATGACACAATAAAGCAGTTTCAACTTGTATCTCTATGGTTTGTTTGCTGTTGATGTAGCCCTAAGCAGACACTGGCGAAAATCACTTTGATGGAAAGGGGTTGCCAAGCTTCCAAAAACTATGAGTTGCCTGAAATCTCAGCAAACATTTTTCACCCAGTCTTGATGATTCTTTCAGGTAATTATCAGTACACCAAACCCACTTGGCTCACCAAATTTTGTTCTTCTAGGTTAAACCATTCATTTGCAGTAACCGTTTTCATTTTTAGGTTTCACTCTGTTTTCTCCTATACGGACACATGTATTTGGAACTCTAAATCAAACACGGTTTGTGCTAGCTCTTTGAAACTTGACACAATAAAGCCTTTTCAAGTTCTATCTCTACGGTTTGTTCCTCTTGATGTAGCTCGAAGCAGAGACTAACGAAAATCCCTAAGATGGAAAGGTGTTGCCAAGCTTCCAAAAACTACGAGTTTCCTGAAATCTCAGCAAACATTTTTTCACCCAATCTTGATGATTCTTTCAGGTAATGATTAGTACACCAAAACCACTTGGCTCACCAAATTTCGTTCTTCTAGGTTAAACCGTTCATTTGCAGTAACCGTTTTCATTTTTAGGTTTCACTCTGTTTTCTCCTATAGGGGTACATGTATTTGAAACTCTAAATCAAAGACGGTTTGTGCTAGCTCCTTGAAACTTGTCACAATAAAGCAGTTTTAAGTTCTATCTCTATGGTTTGTTTGCTGTTTATGTAGTCCTAAGCAGAGACTGTCGAAAATCTCTTTGATGGAAAGGGGTTGCCAAGCTTCCAAAAAACTACGAGTTGCCTGAAGTCACAGCAAACATTTTTTCACCCAATCTTGATGATTCTTTCAGCTAATGATCAGTACACCAAAACCACTTGGCTTACCAAATTTCGTTCTTCTAGGTTAAACCGTTCATTTGCAGTAACCGTTTTCATTCTTAGGTTTCACTCACTTTTCTCCTATACGGATACATGTATTTGGAACTCTAAATTAAAGAAGGTTTGTGCTAGCTCTTTGAAACTTGACACAATAAAGCAGTTTCAAGTTCTATCTCTATGGTTTGTTTGCTGTTGATGTACCCTAAGCAGAGACTGGCGAAAATCACTTTGATGGAAAGGGGTTGCCAAGCTTCCAAAAAACTACAATTTGCCTGAAATCTCAGCAAATATTTTTCACCCAATCATGATAATTCTTTCAGGTAATGATCAGTACACCAAAACCACTTGGCTCACCAAATTTAGTTCTTCAGTGTAAACCGTTCGTTTGCAGTAATTGTTTTCCTTTTTTAGGTTTAACTCTGTTTTCTCCTATAGGGATACATGTATTTGGAACTCTAAATCAAACACTGTTTGTGCTAGCTCTTTGAAACTTGACACAATAAAGCAGTTTCAAGTTGTGTCTCTATGGTTTCTTTGCTGTTGATGTAGCCCTAAGCAGACACTGGCGAAAATCACTTTGATGGAAAGGGGTTGCCAAGCTTCCAAAAACTATGAGTTGCCTGAAATCTCAGCAAACATTTTTCACCCAATCTTGATGATTCTTTCAGGTAATTATCAGTACACCAAACCCACTTGGCTCACCAAATTTCGTTCTTCTAGGTTAAACCATTCATTTGCAGTAACCGTTTTCATTTTTAGGTTTCACTCTGTTTTCTCCTATGCCGATACATGTATTTGGAACTCTAAATAAAACACGGTTTGTGCTAGCTCTTTGACACTTGACACAATAAAGCAGTTTCAAGATCTATCTCTACGGTTTGTTTCCTGTTGATGTAGCTCAAAGCAGAGACTAAAAAAAATCCCTTAGATGGAAGGGGTTGCCGAGCTTCCAAAAAACTACGAGTTGCCTGAAATCTCAGCAAACATTTTTTCACCCAATCTTGATGATTCTTTCAGGTAATGATCAGTACACCAAAACCACTTGGCTCACCAAATTTCGTTCTTCTAGGTTAAACCGTTCGTTTGCAGTAACCGTTTTCATTTTTAGGTTTCACTCTGTTTTCTCCTATAGGGATTCGTGTATTTGGAACTCTAAATCAAACACGGTTTGTGCTAGCTCTTTGAAACTTGACACAATAAAGCAGTTTCAAGTTCTACCTCTACGCTTTTTTTCCCGTTGATGTAGCCCTAAGCTGAGACTGGCGAAAATCACTTTGATGGAAAAGGGTTGCCAAGCTTCCAAAAAATACGAGTTGCCAGAAATCTCAGCAAACATTTTTTCACCCAATCTTGATGATTCTTTCAGGTAATGATCAGTACACCAAAACAACTTGGCTCACCAAATTTCGTTCTTCTAGGTTAAACCGTTCGTTTGCAGTAACCGTTTACATTTTTAGGTTTCACTCTGTTGTCTCCTATAGAAATACATGTATTTGGAACTATAAATCAAACACGGTTTGTGCTAGCTCTTTGAAACGTGACACAATAAAGCAGTTTCAAGTTCTATCTCTATGCTTTGTTTGCTGTTGATGTAGACCTAAGCAGACACTGGCGAAAATAATTTTCATGGAAAAGGGTTGCCAAGCTTCCAAAAAACTACAAGTTGCCTGAAATCTCAGCAAACATTTTTTCACCCAATCTTGATGATTCGTTCAGGTAATGATCAGTACACCAAAACCACATGGCTCACCAAATTTCGTTCTTTTAGGTTTAACCGTTCGTTTGCAGTAACCGTTTTCATTTTTAGGTTTCACTCTGTTTTCTAATATAGGGATACATGTATTTGGAACTCTAAATCAAACACGGTTTGTGCTAGCTCTTTGAAAATTGACACAATAAAGCAGTTTCAAGTTCAATCTCTATGGTTTGTTTGCTGTTGATGTAGCCCTAAGCAGAGACTGGCGAAAAGAACTTTGATGGAAAGGGGATGCCAAGCTTCCAAAAACTACGAGTTGCCTGAAATTTCAGCAAATATTTTTTCACCCAATCTTGATGATTCTGTCAAATAATGATCAGTACACCAAAACCACTTGGCTCACCAAATTTTGTTCTTCAAGGTTAAACCGTTCGTTTGCAGTAACCATTTTCATTTTTAGGTTTCACTCTGTTTGCTCCTATAGGGATACATGTATTTGGAACTTTAAATCAAACACGGTTTGTGCTAGCTCTTTGAAACTTGACACAATCAATCTGTTTCAAGTTCTATCTCTATGCTTTGTTTGCTGTTGATGTAGCCCTAAGCAGAGACTGGAGAAAATCACTTTCATGAAAAGGGGTTGCCAAGCTTCCAAAAACCTACGAGTTGCCTGAAATCTCAGCAAACATTTTTTCACCCAACCTTGATGATTCTGTCAGGTAATGATCAGTACTCCAAAACCACTTGGCTCACCAAATTTCGTTCTTCTAGGTTCAACCATTCGTTTGCAGTAACCGTTTTCATTTTTATGTGTCACTCTGTTTTCTCCTATAGGGATACATGTATTTGGAACACTAAATCAAACACGGATTGTGCTAACTCTCTGAAACTTGACACAATAAAGCAGTTTCAAGTTCTATCTTATGCTTTGTTTGCTGTTGATGTAGCCCTAAGCAGACACTGGCGAAAATCACTTTCATGGAAAGGGGTTGCCAAGCTTCCAAAAAACTACGAATTGCCTGAAATCTCAGCAAACATTTTTTCACCCAATCTTGATGATTCTTTCAGGTAATGATCAGTACCAAAACCACTTGGCTCACCAAATTTCGTTCTTCTAGGTTAAACCGTTCGTTTGCAGTAACCGTTTTCATTTTTTGGGTCACTGGCTTTTCTCCTATAGGGATACATGTATTTGGAACTCTAAATCAAACACGGTTTGTGCTAGCTCTTTGAAACTTGACACAATAAAGCAGTTTCAAGTTCTATCTCTATGGTTTGTGTGCTGTTGATTTAGCCCTAAGCAGAGACTGGCATAAATCACTTTGATGGAAAGGGGTTGCCAAGCTTCCAAAAAACTACGAGTTGCCTGAAATCTCAGCAAACATTTTTAACCCAATATTGATTATTCTGTCAAATAATGATTAGTACACCAAAACCACTTGGCTCACCAAATTTTGTTCTTCAAGGTTAAACCGTTCGTTTGCAGTAACCGTTTTCATTTTTAGGTTTCACTCTGTTTGCTCCTATAGGGATACATGTATTTGGAACTCTAAATCAAACACGGTTTCTGCTAGCTCTTTGAAACTTGACACAATCAAGCAGTGTCAAGTTCTATCTCTATGCTGTGTTTGCTGTTGATGTAGCCCTAAGCAGACACTGGCGAAAATCACTTTCATTGAAAGGGTTTGCCAAGCTTCCAAAAAACTACGAGTTGCCTGAAATCTCAGCAAACATTTTTTACCCAATCTTGATGATTCTGTCAGGTAATGATCAGTACACCGAAGCCACTTGGCTCACCAAATTACGTTCTTCTAGGTTCAACCGTTCGTTTGCAGTAACCGTTTTCATTTTTATGTGTCACTCTGTTTTCTCCTATAGGGATACATGTATTTGGAACTCTAAATCAAACACGGTTTGTGCTAGCTCTTTGAAACTTGACACAATAAAGAAGTTTCAAGTTCTATCTCTATGCTTTGTTTGCTGTTGATGTAGCCCTAAGCAGAGACTGGCGAAAATCACTTTGATGGAAAGGGGTTGCCAAGCTTCCAAAAAACTACCAGTTGCCTGAAATCTCAGCAAACATTTTTTCACTCAATCTAGATGATTCTTTCAGGTAATGATCAGTACCAAAACCACTTGGCTCACCAAATTTCGTTCTTCTAGGTTCAACCGTTCGTTTGCAGTAACCGTTTTCATTTTTAGGTTTCACTCTATTTTCTCCTATAGGGATACATGTATTTGGAACTCTAAATCAAACCCGGTTTGTGATAGCTTTTTGAAACGTGGCACAATAAAGCAATTTCAAGTTCTATCTCTATGGTTTGTTTGCTGTTGATGTAGCCCTAAGCAGAGACTGGCGAAAAACACTTTCATGGAAAGGGGTTGCCAAGCTTCCAAAAAAATACGAGTTGCCTGAAATCTCAGCAAACATTTTTTCACCCAATCTTGATGATTCTTTCAGGTAATGATCAGTATACCAAAGCCACTTGGCTCACCAAATTTCGTTCTTCTAGGTTAAACAGTTCGTTTGCAGTAACCGTTTTCATTTTTAGGTTTCACTGTTTTCTCCTAAAGGGATACATGTATTTGGAACTCTAAATCAAACACGTTTTGTGCTAGCTCTTTGAACTCGACACAATAAAGCACTTTCAAGTTCTATCTCTATGCTTTGTTTGCTGTTGATGTAGCCCTAAGCAGAGACTGGCGAAAATCACTTTGATGGAAAGGGGTTGCCAAGCTTCCAAAAACTACGCGTTGCCTGAAATCTAGGCAAATGTTTTTTCACCCAATCTTGATGATTCTGTCA
The DNA here is from genome assembly GCF_052094955.1 of Ictidomys tridecemlineatus. Taxonomy (NCBI): domain Eukaryota; kingdom Metazoa; phylum Chordata; class Mammalia; order Rodentia; family Sciuridae; genus Ictidomys; species Ictidomys tridecemlineatus. The sequence goes on along the minus strand of NW_027521136.1, from coordinate 92,067 downwards.
AATAATGATCAGTACACCAAAACCACTTGGCTCACCAAATTTTGTTCTTCAAGGTTAAACCGTTCGTTTGCAGTAACCCTTTTTATTTTTAGGTTTCACTCTGTTTTCTCCTATAGGGATACATGTATTTGGAACTCTAAATCAAACACGGTTTTTGCTAGCTCTTTGAAACTTGACACAATAAAGCAGTTTCAAGTTCTATCTTTACAGTTTGTTTCTTGTTGATGTAGCTCTAAGCAGAGACTGGCGAAAATCACTTAGATGATAAGGGGTTGCCAAGCTTCAAAAAACTACGAGTTGCCTGAAATCTCAGCAAACATTTTTTCACCCAATCTTGATGATTCTTTCAGGTAATGATCAGTACACCAAAACCACTTGGCTCACCAAATTTCGTTCATCTAGGTTAAACCGTTCGTTTGAAGTAACCGTTTTCATTTTTAGGTTTCACTATTTTCTCCTATATGGATACATGTATTTGGAACTCTAAATCAAAGACGGTTTGTGCTAGCTCTTTGAAACTTGACACAATAAAGCAGTTTGAAGTTCTATCTCTACGGTTTGTTTGCTGTTGATATAGCCCTAAGCAGAGACTGGCAAAAATCACATTGATAAAAAGTGGTTGCCAAGCTTCCAAAAAACTACAAGTTGCCTGAAATCTCAGCAAACATTTTTTCTCCCAATCTTGATGATTCTTTCAGGTAATGATCAGTACACCAAAAGTACTTGGCTAACCAAATTTCGTTCTTCTAGGTTAAACCGTTCGTTTGTAGTAACCGTTTTCATTTTTAGGTTTCACTCTGTTTTCTCCTATAGGGATACATGTATTTGGAACTCTAAATCAAACACGGTTTGTGCTAGCTCTTTGAAACTTGACACAATAAAGCATTTTCAAGTTCTATCTCTATGCTTTGTTTGCTGTTGATATAGCCCTAAGCAGAGACTAGCGAAAATCACTTTAATGGAAAGGGGTTGCCAAGCTTCCAAAAAACTACGAGTTGCCTGAAATCTCAGCAAACAGTTTTTGACCCAATCTTGATGATTCTTTCAGGTAATGATCAGTACACCGAAACCACTTGGCTCACCAAATTTCGTTCTTCTAGGTTCAACCGTTCGTTTGCAGTAACCCTTTTTATTTTTAGGTTTCACTCTGTTTTCTCCTATAGGGATACATGTATTCGTAACTATAAATCAAACACGGTTTGTGTTAGCTCTTTGAAACGTGACACAATAAAGCTCTTTCAAGTTCTATCTCTATGGTTTGTTTGCTGTTGATGTAGCCCTAAGCAAAGACTGGCGAAAATCACTTTCATGGAAAGGGATTGCCAAGCTTCCAAAAAACTACGAGTTGCCTGAAATTTCAGCAAACATTTCTTCACCCAATCTTGATGATTCTTTCAGGTAATGATCAGTACACCAAAACAACTTGGCTCACCAAATTTCGTTTTTCTAGGTTCAACCGTTCGTTTGCAGTAACCGTTTTCATTTTTAGGTTTCACTCTGTTTTCTTCTATAGGGATACATGTATTTGGAACTCTAAATCAAACACGGTTTTTGCTAGCTCTTTGAAACTTGACACAATAAAGCAGTATCAATTTCTATCTTTACACTTTGTTTCTTGTTGATGTAGCTCTAAGCAGAGACTGGCGAAAATCACTTTGATGGAAAGGGGTTTCCAAGCTTCAAAAAACTACGAGTTGCCTGAAATCTCAGCAAACATTTTTTCACCCAATCTTGATGATTCTATCAGGTAATGATCAGTACACCAAAACCACTTGGCTCACCAAATTTCGTTCTTCTAGGTTCAACCGTTCGTTTGCAGTAACCGTTTTTATTCTTAGGCTTCACTCTGTTTTCTCCTATACGGATACATGTATTTGGAATTCTAAATCAATGACGGTTTGTGCTAGCTCTATGAAAGTTGACACAATAAAGCAGTTTCAAGTTCTATCTTTATGGTTTGTTTGCTGTTGATGTGTCCCTAAGCAGAGACTGGCGAAAATCACATCGATAAAAAGTGGTTGCCAAGCTTCCAAAAAACTACGAGTTGCCTGAAATCTCAGCAAACATTTTTTCACCCAATCTTGATGATTCTTTCAGGTAATGATCAGTACACCAAATCCACTTGGCTCACCAAATTTCGTTTTTCTAGGTTCAACCGTTCGTTTGCAGTAACCGTTTTCATTTTTATGTTTCACTCTGTTTTCTCCTATAGGGATACATGTATTTGGAACTCTAAATCAAATACGGTTTTTGCTAGCTCTTTGAAACTTGACACAATTAAGCAGTATCAAGTTCTATCTTTACAGTTTGTTTCTTGTTGATGTAGCTCTAAGCAGAAACTGGCGAAAATGACTTTGATGGAAAGAGGTTGCCAAGCTTCAAAAAACTACGAGTTGCCTGAAATCTCAGCAAATATTTTTTCACCCAATCTTGATGATTCTTTCAGGTAATGATCAGTACACCAAAATCACTTGGCTCACCAAATTTCGTTCTTCTAGGTTCAACCGTTCGTTTGCAGTAACCGTTTTCATTTTTAGGTTTCACTCTGTTTTCTCCTGTAGGGATACATGTATTTGGAACTCTAAATCAAAGAAGGTTTTTGCTAGATCTATGAAACTTGACATAATAAAGCAGTTTCAAGTTCTATCTCTACGGTTTGTTTGCTGTTGATGTAGCCCTAATCAGAGACTGGCGAAAATCACTTCGATAAAATGTGGTTTCCAAGCTTCCAAAAAACTACGAGTTGACTGAAATCTCAGCAAACATTTTTTCACCCAATCTTGATGATTCTTTAAGGTAATGATCAGTACACCAAAACCACTTGGCTCACCAAATTTCGTTCTTCTAGGTTAAACTGTTCGTTTGCAGTAACCGTTTTCATTTTTAGGTTTCACTCTGTTTTCTCCTATAGGGATACATGTATTTGGAACTCTAAATCAAAGACGGTTTGTGCTAGCTCTATGAAACTAGACACAATAAAGCAGTTTCAACTTCTATCTCGACGGTTTGTTTGCTGTTGATGTAGCCCTAAGCAGAGAGTGGCGAAAATCACTTTGATGGAAAGGGGTTGCCAAGATTCCAAAAACTACGAGTTGCCTGAAATCTCAGCAAACATTTTTTCACCCAATCTTGATGATTCTACCAGGTAATAATCATTACACCAAAACCACTTCGCTCACCAAACTTCGTTCTTCAAGGTTAAACCGTTAGTTTGCAGTAACCGTTTGGATTCTTAGGCTTCACTCTGTTTTCTCCTATACGGATACATGTATTTGGAACTCTAAATCAAAAACAGTTTGTGCAAGCTCTTTGAAAGTTGACACAATAAAGCAGTTTCAAGTTCTATCTCTATGGTTTGTGTGCTGTTGATGTAGCCCTAAGCAGAGACTGGCAAAAATCACATCGATAAAAAGTTGTTGCCGAGCTTCCAAAAAACTACAAGTTGCCTGAAATCTCAGCAAACATTTTTTCTCCCAATCTTGATGATTCTTTCAGGTAATGATCAGTACACCAAAAGTACTTGGCTAACCAAATTTCGTTCTTCTAGGTTAAACCGTTCGTTTGTAGTAACCGTTTACATTTTTAGGTTTCACTCTGTTTTCTCCTATAGGGATACATGTATTTGGAACTCTAAATCAAACACGGTTTGTGCTAGCTCTTTGAAACTTGACACAATAAAGAAGTTTCAAGTTCTATCTCTATGCTTTGTTTGCTGTTGATGTAGCCCTAAGCAGAGACTAGCGAAAATCACTTTAATTGAAAGGGGTTGCCAACCTTCCAAAAAACTACGAGTTGCCTGAAATCTCAGTAAACATTTTTTCACCCAATCTTGATGATTCTTTCAGGTAATGATCAGTACACCGAAACCACTTGGCTCACCAAATTTCGTTCTTCTAGGTTCAACCGTTCGTTTGCAGTAACCCTTTTTATTTTTAGGTTTCACTCTGTTTTCTCCTATAGGGATACATGTATTCGTAACTATAAATCAAACACGGTTTGTGTTAGCTCTTTGAAACTTGACACAATGAAGCACTTTCAAGTTCTATCTCAATGCTTTGTTTGCTGTTTATGCAGCCCTAAGCAAAGACTGGCGAAAATCACTTTCATGGAAAGGGGTTGCCAAGCTTCAAAAAACTACGAGTTGCCTGAAATCTCAGCAAACATTTTTTCACCCAATCTTGATGATTCTATCAGGTAATGATCAGTACACCAAAACCACTTGGCTCACCAAATTTCGTTCTTCTAGGTTCAACCGTTCGTTTGCACTAACCGTTTTCATTTTTATGTTTCACTCTGTTTTCTCCTATAGGGATACATGTATTTGGAACTCTAAATCAAATACGGTATATTCTAGCTCTTTGAAACTTGACACAATAAAGCAGTTTCAAGTTCTATCTTTACAGTTTGTTTCCTGTTGATGTAGCCCTAAGCAGAGACTGGCGAAAATCACTTTGATGGAAAAGGGTTGCAAAGCTTCCAAAAGTACGAGTTGCATGAAATCTCAGCAAACATTTTTTCACTCAATCTTGATGATTCTTTCAGGTAATGATCAGTACACCAAAACCACTTGGCTCACCAAATTTTGTTCTTTTAGGTTAAATCGTTCGTTTGCAGTAACCGTTTTCATTTTTAGGTTTCACTATTTTCTCCTATACGGATACATGTATTTGGAACTCTAAATCAAACACGGTTTGTGCTAGCTCTTTGAAACTTGACACAGTAAAGCAATTTCAAGTTCTATCTTTATGGTTTGTTTGCGGTTTATGTAGCCCTAAGCAGAGACTGGCGAAAATCACTTTGAAAGAAAGGGGTTGCCAAACTTCCAAAAGTACGAGTTGCCTGAAATCACAGCAAACATTTTTTCACCCAATCTTGATGATTCTTTCAGGTAATGATCAGTACACCAAAACAACTTGGCTCACCAAATTTTGTTCTATGTTCAACCGATCGTTTGCAGTAACCGTTTTTATTTTTAGGCTTCACTCTGTATTCTCCTATACGGATACATGTATTTGGAACTCTTAATCAAAGACGGTTTGTGTTAGCTCTTTGCAAGTTGAAACTATAAAGCAGTTTCAAGTTCTATCTTTATGGTTTGTTTGCTGTTGATGTATCCCTAAGCAAAGACTGGCGAAAATCACTTCGATAAAAAGTGGTTGAAAAGCTTCCAAAAAACTAAGAGTTGCTTGAAATCTCAGCAAACATTTTTTTACCCAATCTTGATGATTCTTTCAGGTAATGATCAGTACAACAAAACCACTTGGCTCACCAAATTTCGTTCTTCTTGGTTAAACTCTTCGTTTGCAGTAACCGTTTTCATTTTTAGGTTTCACTCTGTTTTCTCCTATAGGGATACATGTATTTGGAACTCTAAATCAAAGACGGTTTGTGCTAGCTCTATGAAACTAGACACAATAAAGCAGTTTCAAGTTCTATCTCGACGGTTTGTTTGCTGTTGATGTAGCCCTAAGCAGAGACTGGCGAAAATCACTTTGATGGACAGGGGTTGCCAAGCTTCCAAAAACTACGAGTTGCCTGAAATCTCAGCAAACATTTTTTCACCCAATCTTGATGATTCTATCAGGTAATAATCATTACACCAAAACCACTTGTCTCACCAAACTTCGTTCTTCTAGGTTAAACCGTTAGTTTGCAGTAACCTTTTGTATTCTTATACTTCACTCTGTTTTCTCCTATACGGATACATGTATTTGGAACTCTAAATCAAAAACAGTTCTTGCTAGCTCTTTGAAAGTTGACACAATAAAGCATTTTCAAGTTCTATCTCTATTGTTTGTTTGCTGTTGATGTAGCCCTAAGCAGAGACTGGCAAAAATCACATCTATAAAAAGTGGTTGCCAAGCTTCCAAAAAACTACCAGTTGCCTGAAATCTCAGCAAACATTTTTTCACCCAATCTTGATGATTCTTTCAGGTAATGATCAGTACACCAAAAATACTTGGCTAACCAAATTTCGTTCTTCTAGGTTAAACCGTTTGTTTGCAGTAACCGTTTTCATTTTTAGGTTTCACTCTGTTTTCTCCAATAGGGATACACGTATTTGGAACTCTAAATCAAACACGGTTTGTCCTAGCTCTTTGAAACGTGACACAATAAAACAGTTTCAAGTTCTATCTCTAAGGTTTGTTTGCTGTTGATGTAGCCTTAAGCAGAGACTGTCGAAAATCACTTTTATGGAAAGGGGTTGCTAAGCTTCCAAAAGTACGAGTTGCCTGAAATCACAGCAAACATTTTTTCACCCAATCTTGATGATTCTTTCAGGTAATCATCCGTACACAAAAACCACTTGGCTCACCAAATTTCGTTCTTATAGGTTAAAACGTTTGTTTGCAGTAACCGTTTTCATTTTTAGGTTTCACTCTGTTTTCTCCAATAGGGATACATGTATTTGGAACTCTAAATCAAACACGGTTTGTGCTAGCTCTTTGAAACTTGACAAAATACAGCAGTTTCAAGTTCTATCTCTATGGTTTGTTTGCTGTTGATGTAGCCCTAAGCAGAGACTGGCGAAAATCACTTTGAAGGAAAGGGGTTGCCAAGCTTCCAAAAGTACGAGTTGCTTGAAATCAGAGCAAACATTTTTTCACCCAAATCTTGATGATTCTTTCAGGTAATGATCAGTACACCAAAACCACTTGGCTCACCAAATTTCGTTCTTCTAGGTTAAACCGTTCGTTTGCAGTAACCGTTTTCATTTTTAGGTTTCACACTGTTTTCTCCTATAGGGATACATGTATTTGGAACTCTAAATCAAACACGGGTTACTTGCTCTTTGAAACTTGACACAATAAAGCAGTTTCAAGTTCTCTCTCTATGGTTTGTTTGCTGTTGATGTAGCCCTAAGCAGAGACTGGCAAAAATAACTTTCATTGAAAGGGGTTGCCAAGCTTCCAAAAAATCACGAGTTTCCTGAAATCTCAGCAAACATTTTTTCACCCAATCTTGATGATTTTTTCAGGTAATGATCAGTACTCCAAATCCACTTAGCTCACCAAATTTCGTTCTTCTAGGTTAAACCGTTCGTTTGCAGTAACCGTTTTCATTTTTAGGTTTCACTCTGTTTTCTCCTATAGGGATACATGTATTTGGAACTCTAAATCAAACACGGTTAGTGCTAGCTCTTTGAAACTTTACACAATAAATCAGTTTTAAGTTTTATATCTATGGTTTGTTTGCTGTTGATGTAGCCCTAAGAAGAGACTGTCGAAAATCACTTTGATGGAAAGGCGTTGCCAAGCTTCCAAAATCTACGAGTTGCCTGAAATCTCAGCAAACATTTTTTCACCCAATCTTGATGATTCTTTCAGGTAATGATCAATACACCAAAAGTACTTGGCTTACCAAATTTCGTTCTTCTAGGTTAAACCGTTCGTGTGCAGTAACCGTTTTCATTTTTAGGTTTCACTCTGTTTTCTCCTATACGGATACATGTATTTGGAACTCTAAATCTAACACGGTTTGTGCTAGCTCTTTGAACTTGACTCAATAAAGCAGTTTCAAGTTCTATCTCTAGGGTTTTTTTGCTGTTGATGTAGCCCTAAGCAGAGACTGGCGAAAATCACTTTGATGGAAAAAGATTGCCAAGCTTCCAAAAGTACGAGTTGCCTTAAATCACAGAAATGATTTTTTTACCCAATCTTTATGATTCTTTCAGGTAATGATCAGTGCACCAAAACCACTTGTCTCACCAAATTTCGTTCTTCTAGGTTAAACCGTTCGTTTGCAGTAACCGTTTTCATTTTTAGGTTTCACTGTGTTTTCTCCTATACAGATACATGTATTTGGAACTCTAAATCAAACACGGTTTGTGCTAGGTCTTTAAAACTTGACACAATAGAGCAGTTTCAAGTTCTATATCTATGGTTTGTTTGCTGTTTATGTAGCCCTAAGCAGAAACTGGCGAAAATCACTTTGATGGAAAGGGGTTGCCAAGCTTTCAAAAAACGACGAGTTGCCTGAAATCTCAGCAAACATTTTTTCACCCAATCTTGAGGATTCTTTCAGATAATGATCAGTACACCAAAACCACTTGGCTAACCAAATTTCGTTCTTCTAGGTTTAACCGTTCATTTGCAGTAACCGTTTTCATTCTTAGGTTTCACTCTGTTCTCTCCTATAGAAATACATGTATTTGGAATTCTAAATCAAAGACAGTTTGTGCTAGCTCTTTGAAACTTGACACAATAAAGCAGTTTCAAGTTCTATGTCTATGCTTTGTTTGTTGTTGATGTAGCCCTAAGCAGAGACTGGCGAAAATCACTTTGATGAAAAGGGGTTGCCAAGCTTCCAAAAAACTACGTGTTGCCTGAAATCTCAGCAAATATTTTTTCACGCAATCTTGATGATTCTTTCAGGTAATGATCAGTAAACCAAAACCATTTGGCTTACCAAATTTCGTTCTTCTAGGTTAAACCATTCGTTTGCAGTAACCGTTTTCATTTTTAGGTTTCACTCTGTTTTCTCCTATAGGGATACATGTATTTGGAACTCTAAATCAAACACGGTTTGTGCTAGGTCTTTAAAACTTGACAAAATAAAGCAGTTACAAGTTCTATATCTATGGTTTGTTTGCTGTTGATGTAGCCCTAAGCAGAGACTGGCGAAAATCACTTTCATGGAAAGGGGTTGCCAAGCTTCCAAAAACTACGAGTTGCCTGAAATCTCAGCAAACATTTTTTTAACCCAATCTTGATGATTCTATCAGGTAATGATCAGTACACCAAAACCACTTGGCTCACCAAATTTCGTTCTTCTAAGTAAAACCGTTCGTTTGCAGTAACCGTTTTTACTCTTAGGTTTCACTCTGTTTTCTCCTATACGGATACATGTATTTGGAACTCTAAATCAAAGACGGTTTGTGCTAGCTCTTTGAAACTTGACACAATAAAGCAGTTTCAACTTCTATCTCGACGGTTTGTTTGCTGTTGATGCAGCCATAAGGAGAGACTGGCGAAAATCACTTCGATAAAAAGTGGTTGCCAAGCTTCCAAAAAACTACGAGTTTCCTGAAATCTCAGCAAACATTTTTTCACCCAATCTTGATAATTCTTTCAGGTAATGATCAGTACACCAAAACCACTTGGCTCACCAAATTTCGTTCTTCTAGGTTAAAATGTTCGGTTGCAGTAACCATTTTCATTTTTAGGTTTCACTCTGTTTTCTCCTATACGGAAACATGTATTTGGAACTCTAAAGCAAACACGGTTTGTTCTAGCTCTTTGAAACTTGACACAATAAAGCAGTTTCAAGTTCTATCTCTATGGTTTGTTAGCTGTTTATGTAGCCCTAAGCAGAGACTGGCGATAATCACTTTGATGGAAACTGTTTGCCAAGCTTCCAAAAAACTACGATTAGCCTGAAATCTCAGCAAACATTTTTTCACCCAATCTTGATGATTCTTTCAGGTAATGATCAGTACACCAAAACCACTTGGATCACCGAATTCAGGGTTAAACCGTTCATTTGCAGTAACCGTTTTCATTTTTAGGTTTCACTCTGTTTTCTCCTATAGGGATACATGTATTTGGAACTCTAAATCAAACACAGTTTGGGCTACCTCTTTGAAATTTTACACAATAAAGCAGTTTCAAGTTCTATCTCTATGGTTTGTTTGCTGTTGATTGAGCCCTAAGCAGACACTGGCAAAAATCACTTCGATAAAAAATGGTTGCCAAGCTTCCAAAAAACTACAGGTTGCATGAAATCGCAGCAAATATTTCTTCACCCAATCTTGATGATTCCATCAGGTAATGATCAGTACACCAAAACCACTTGGCTCACCAAATTTCGTTCTTCTAGGTTAAACCGTGCATTTGCAGTAACCGTTTTCATTTTTAGGTTTCACTCTGTTTTCTCCTATAGAGATACATATATTTGGAACTCTAAATCAAACACGGTTTGTGCTAGCTCTTTGAAACTTGACACAATAAAGCAGTTTCAACTTCAATCTCTACGGTTTGTTTACTTTTGATGTAGCCCTAAGCAGAGACTGGCGAAAATCACTTTGAAGGAAAGGGTTTGCAAAGCTTCCTAAAACTATGAGTTGCCTGAAATCACAGCAAACATTTTTTCACCCAATCTTGATGATTCTATCAGGTAATGATCAGTACACCAAAACCACTTGGCTCACCAAATTTCGTTCTTCTAAGTTAAACCGTTCATTTGCAGTAACCGTTTTCATTCTTAGGTTTCACTCTGTTTTCTACTATACGGATACATGTATTTGGAACTCTAAATCAAAGACGGTGTGTGCTAGCTCTTTGAAACTTGACACAATAAAGCAGTTTCAAGTTCTATCTCTAAGGTTTTTGTCCTGTTGATGTAGCCCTAAGCAGAGACTGGCGAAAATCAGTTTGATGGAAAGGGGTTGCCAAGCTTCCAAAAGTACGAGTTCCCTGAAATCTCAGCAAACATTTTTTCACCCTATCTTGATGATTCTTTCAGGTAATGATCAGAACACCAAAACCACTTGGCTTACCAAATTTCGTTCTTCTAGGTTAAACCATTCGTTTGCAGTAACCGTTTTCATTTTTAGGTTTCACTCTGTTTTCTCCTATAGGGATACATGTATTTGGAACTCTAAATCAAACACGGTTTGTGCTAGCTCTTTGAAACTTGACACAATAAAGCAGTTTCAAGTTCTATCTCTAAGGTTTTTGTCCTGTTGATGTAGCCCTAAGCAGAGACTGGCGAAAATCACTTTGATGGAAAGGGGTTGCAAGCTTCCAAAAAACTACGAGTTGCCTGAAATCTCAGCAAACATTTTTTCACCCAATCTTGATGATTCTTTCAGGTAATGATCAGTACACCAAAACCACTTGGCTCACCAAATTTCGTTCTTCTAGGTTAAACCGTTCGTTTGCAGTAACCGTTTTCATTTTTAGGTTTTACTCTGTTTTCTCCTATACGAACACATGTATTTGGAACTCTAAATAAAACAAGGTTAGTGCTAGCTCTTTAAAACTTGACACAATATAGCAGTTTCAAGTTCTATCTCTACAGTTTGTTTCCTGTTGATGTAGCCCTAAGCAGAGACTGGCGAAAATCACTTTGATGGAAAGGGGTTGCCACGCTTCCAAAAACTACGAGTTGCCTGAAATCTCAGCAAACATTTTTTCACCCAATCTTGATGATTCTTTCAGGTAATGATCAGTACACCAAAACCACTTGGCTCACCAAATTTCGTTCTTCTAGGTTAAAATGTTCGTTTGCAGTGACCGTTTTCATTTTTAGGTTTCACTCTGTTTTCTCCTATACGGATACATGTATTTGGAACTCTAAAGCAAACACGGTTTGTGCTATTTCTTTTAAACTTGACACAATAAAGCAGTTTCAAGGTCTATCTCTATGGTTTGTTAGCTGTTTATGTAGCCCTAAGCAGAGACTGGCGATAATCACTTTGATGGAAAGGGGTTGCCAAGCTTCCAAAAGTACGAATTGCCTGAAATCACAGCAAACGTTTTTACACCCAATCTTGATGATTCTTTCTGGTAATGATCAGTACACCAAAACCACTTGGCTCACCAAATTTCGTTCTTCTAGGTTAAACCGTTCGTTTGCAGTAACCGTTTCCATTTTGAGGTTTCACTCTGTTTTCTCTTATTCGGATACATGTATTTGGAACACTAAATCAAACACGGTTTGTGCTAGCTCTTTGAAACTTGACACAATAAAGCAGTTTCAAGTTCTATCTCTACAGTTTGTTTGCTGTTGACGTAGCCCTAAGCAGAGACTAGTGAAAATCACTTTGATAAAAAGGGGTTGCCAAGCTTCCAAAAGTACGAGTTTCCTGAAATCTCAGCAAACATTTTTTCACCCAATCTTGAAGATTCTTTCAGGTAATGATCAGTACACGAAAACCACTTGGCTCACCAAATTTCGTTCTTCTAGGTTAAACCGTTCGTTTGCAGTAACCGTTTTCATTTTTAGGTTTCACTGTTTTCTCCTATAGGGATACATGTATTTAGAACTCTATATCAAACACGGTTTGTGCTAGCTCTTGAAACTTGACACAATAAAGCAGTTTCGAGTTCTATCTCTATGGTTTGTTTGCTGTTGAGTTAGCCCTAAGCAGAGACTGGCGAAAATCACTTTGATGGAAAGGGGTTGCCAAGCTTCCAAAAGTACGAGTTGCCTGAAATCACAGCAAACATTTTTTCACCCAATCTTGATAATTCTTTCAGGTAATGATCAGTACACGAAAACCACTTGGCTCACCAAATTTCTTTCTTCTAGGTTAAATCGTTCGTTTGCAGTAACCGTTTACATTTTTAGGTTTCACTGTTTTCTCCTATAGGGATACATTTATTTGGACTCTAAATCAAACACGGTTTGTGCTAGCACTTTGTAACTTTACACAATAAAGCAGTTTCAAGTTCTATCTCTATGGTTTGTTTGCTGTTGATGTAGCCGTAAGCAGAGACTGGCGAAAATCACTTTGATGGAAAGGGGTTGCCAAGCTTCCAAAAACTACGAGTTGCCTGAAATCTCAGCAAATGTTTTTTCACCCAATCTTGATGATTCTGTCAAATAATGATCAGTACACCAAAACCACTTGGCTCACCAAATTTTGTTCTTCAAGGTTAAACCGTTCGTTTGCAGTAACCATTTTCATTTTTAGGTTTCACTCTGTTTGCTCCTATAGGGATACATGTATTTGGAACTCTAAATCAAACACGGTTTGTGCTAGCTCTTTGAAACTTGACACAATAAAGCAGTTTCAAGTTCTATCTCTATGCATTGTTTGCTGTTGATGTAGCCCTAATCAGAGACTGGAGAAAATCACTTTCATTAAAAGGGGTTGCCAAGCTTCCAAAAAATTACGAGTTGCCTGAAATCTCAGCAAACATTTTTTCACCCAATCTTGATGATTCTGTCAGGTAATGATCAGTACTCCAAAACCTCTTGGCTCACCAAATTTCGTTCTTCTAGGTTCAACCGTTCGTTTGCAGTAACCGTTTTCATTTTTATGTGTCACTCTGTTTTCTCCTATAGGGATACATGTATTTGGAACTCTAAATCAAACACGGTTTGTGCTAGCTCTTTGAAACTTGACACAATAAAGCAGTTTCAAGTTCTATCTCTACAGTTTGTTTGCTGTTGACGTAGCCCTAAGCAGAGACTAGTGAAAATCACTTTGATAAAAAGGGGTTGCCAAGCTTCCAAAAGTACGAGTTTCCTGAAATCTCAGCAAACATTTTTTCACCCAATCTTGAAGATTCTTTCAGGTAATGATCAGTACACGAAAACCACTTGGCTCACCAAATTTCGTTCTTCTAGGTTAAACCGTTCGTTTGCAGTAACCGTTTTCATTTTTAGGTTTCACTGTTTTCTCCTATAGGGATACATGTATTTAGAACTCTATATCAAACACGGTTTGTGCTAGCTCTTTGAAACTTGACACAATAAAGCAGTTTCGAGTTCTATCTCTATGGTTTGTTTGCTGTTGAGTTAGCCCTAAGCAGAGACTGGCGAAAATCACTTTGATGGAAAGGGGTTGCCAAGCTTCCAAAAGTACGAGTTGCCTGAAATCACAGCAAACATTTTTTCACCCAATCTTGATAATTCTTTCAGGTAATGATCAGTACACGAAAACCACTTGGCTCACCAAATTTCTTTCTTCTAGGTTAAATCGTTCGTTTGCAGTAACCGTTTACATTTTTAGGTTTCACTGTTTTCTCCTATAGGGATACATTTATTTGGAACTCTAAATCAAACACGGTTTGTGCTAGCACTTTGTAACTTTACACAATAAAGCAGTTTCAAGTTCTATCTCTATGGTTTGTTTGCTGTTGATGTAGCCGTAAGCAGAGACTGGCGAAAATCACTTTGATGGAAAGGGGTTGCCAAGCTTCCAAAAACTACGAGTTGCCTGAAATCTCAGCAAATGTTTTTTCACCCAATCTTGATGATTCTGTCAAATAATGATCAGTACACCAAAACCACTTGGCTCACCAAATTTTGTTCTTCAAGGTTAAACCGTTCGTTTGCAGTAAAAATTTTCATTTTTAGGTTTCACTCTGTTTGCTCCTATAGGGATACATGTATTTGGAACTCTAAATCAAACACGGTTTGTGCTAGCTCTTTGAAACTTGACACAATAAAGCAGTTTCAAGTTCTATCTCTATGCATTGTTTGCTGTTGATGTAGCCCTAATCAGAGACTGGAGAAAATCACTTTCATTAAAAGGGGTTGCCAAGCTTCCAAAAAATTACGAGTTGCCTGAAATCTCAGCAAACATTTTTTCACCCAATCTTGATGATTCTGTCAGGTAATGATCAGTACTCCAAAACCTCTTGGCTCACCAAATTTCGTTCTTCTAGGTTCAACCGTTCGTTTGCAGTAACCGTTTTCATTTTTATGTGTCACTCTGTTTTCTCCTATAGGGATACATGTATTTGGAACTCTAAATCAAACACGGTTTGTGCTAGCTCTTTGAAACTTGACACAATAAAGCAGTTTCAAGTTCTATCTTTATGCTTTGTTTGCTGTTGATGTAGCCCTAAGCAGAGACAGGCGAAAATCACTTTCATGAAAAGGGGTTGCCAAGCTTCCAAAAAACTACGAGTTGCCTGAAATCTCAGCAAACATTTTTTCACCCAATCTTGATGATTCTTTCAGGTAATGATCAGTACACCGAAACCACTTCGCTCACCAAATTTCGTTCTTCTAGGTTCAACCGTTCGTTTGCAGTAACCCTTTTTATTTTTAGGTTTCACTCTGTTTTCTCCTATAGGGAGACATGTATTCAGAACTATAAATCAAACACGGTTTGTGTTAGCTCTTTGAAACTTGACACAATAAAGCACTTTCAAGTTCTATCTCTATGCTTTGTTTGCTGTTGATATAGCCCTAAGCAAAGACTGGCGAAAATCACTTTCAAGGAAAGGGATGGCCAAGCTTCCAAAAAACTACGAGTTGCCTGAAATCTCAGCAAACATTTCTTCACCCAATCTTGATGATTCTTTCAGGTAATGATGAGTACACCAAAACCACTTGGCTCACCAAATTTCGTTCTTCTAGGTTCAACCGTTCGTTTGCAGTAACCGTTTTCATTTTTAGGTTTCACTCTGTTTTCTTCTATAGGGATACATGTATTTGGAACTCTAAATCAAACACGGTTTTTGCTAGCTCTTTGAAACTTGACACAATAAAGCAGTTTCAAGTTCTATCTTTACAGTTTGTTTCTTGTTGATGTAGCTCTAAGCAGAGACTGGCGAAAATCACTTAGATGATAAGGGGTTGCCAAGCTTCAAAAAACTACGAGTTGCCTGAAATCTCAGCAAACATTTTTTCACCCAATCTTGATGATTCTTTCAGGTAATGATCAGTACACCAAAACCACTTGGCTCACCAAATTTCGTTCTTCTAGGTTAAATCGTTCGTTTGCAGTAACCGTTTTCATTTTTAGGTTTCACTATTTTCTCCTATACGGATACATGTATTTGGAACTCTAAATCAAAGACGGTTTGTGCTAGCTCTTGAAAACTTGACACAGTAAAGCAGTTTCAAGTTGTATCTCTACGGTTTGTTTGCTGTTGATGTAGCCCTAAGCAGAGACTGGCAAAAATAACTTTGATGGAAAGGGGTTGCCAAACTTCCAAAAGTACGAGTTGCCTGAAATCACAGCAAACATTTTTTCACCCAATCTTGATGATTCTTTCAGGTAATGATCAGTACACCAAAACCACTTGGCTCAAAAATTTTGTTCTTCTAGGTTCAACTGTTCGTTTGCAGTAACCATTTTTATTCTTAGGCTTCACTCTGTTTTCTCCTATACGGATACATGTATTTGGAACTCTAAATCAAAGACGGTTTGTGTTAGCTCTTTGAAAGTTGAAACAATAAAGCAGTTTCAAGTTCTATCTGTATGGTTTGTTTGCTGTTGATGTATCCCTAAGCAGAGACTGGCGAAAATCACTTCGATAAAAAGTGGTTGCCAAACTTCCAAAAAACTACGAGTTGCCTGAAATCTCAGCAAACATTTTTTCACCCACTCTTGATGATTCTTTCAGGTAATGATCAGTACACCAAAACCACTTGGCTCACCAAATTTCTTTCTTCTAGGTTAAACCATACGTTTCTAGTAACCGTTTTCATTTTTAGGTTTCACTCTGTTTTTCTCCTATAGGGATACATGTATTTGGAACACTAAATCAAACACGATTTGTGCTAGCTCTTTGAAACTTGACACAATAAAGCAGTTTTAAGTTCTGTCTCGATGGTTTGTTTGCTGTTGATGTAGCCCGAAGCAGAGACTGGCGAAAATCACTTTCATGGAAAAGGGTTTCCAAGCTTCCAAAAAAATTACGAGTTGCCTGAAATCTCAGCAAACATTTTTTTCACCCAATCTTGATGATTCTTTCAGGTAATGATCAGTACACCAAAACCACTTGGATGACCAAATTTCGTTCTGCTAGGTTCGTTCTCAGTAACCGATTACATTTTTAGGTTTCACTCAGTTTTCTCCTATAGGGATACATGTATTTGAAACTCTAAATCAAACACGGTTTGTGCAAGCTCTTTGAAACTTGACACAATAAAGCAGTTTCAAGTTCTATCTCTGTGGTTTGTTTGCTGTTGATGTAGCCCTAAGCAGAGACTGGGGAATATCACTTTGATAGAAAGGGGTTGCAAAGCTTCCAAAGAACTACGAGTTGCCTGAAATATCAGCAAACATTTTTTCACCCAATCTTGATGATTCTTTCAGGTAATGATCAGTACACCAAAACCACTTGACTCACAAAATTTCGTTCTTCTAGGTTAAACCGTTCGTTTGCAGTAACCGTTTTCATTTTTAGGTTTCACTGTTTTCTCCTATACGAATACGTGTATTTGGAACTCTAAATCAAACACAGTTTGTGCTAGCTCTTTGAAACTTGACACAATAAAGCAGTTTCAACTTCTATCTCTATGGTTTGTTTGCTGTTGAGTTAGCCCTAAGCAGAGACTGGCGAAAATCACTTTGATGGAAAGGGGTTGCCAAGCTTCCAAAAGTATGAGTTGCCTGAAATCACAGCAAACATTTTTTCACCCAATCTTGATAATTCTTTCAGGTAATGATCAGTACACGAAAACCACTTGGATCACCAAATTTCTTTCTTCTAGGTTAAATCGTTCGTTTGCAGTAACCGTTTACATTTTTAGTTTTCACTGTTTTCTCCTATAGGGATACATGTATTTGGAACTCTATATCAAACAGGGTTTGTGCTAGCTCTTTGAAACTTGACACAATAAAGCAGTTTCGAGTTCTATCTCTATGGTTTGTTTGCTGTTGATGTAGCCCTAAGCAGAGACTGGCGAAAATCACATTGATGGAAAGGGGTTGCAAAGTTTCCAAAAAACTACGAGTAGCCTGAAATCTCAACAAACATTTTTTCACCCAATCTTGATAATTCTTTCAGGTAATGATCAGTACTCGAAAACCACTTGGCTCACCAAATTTCGTTCTTCTAGGTTAAACCGTTCGTTTGCAGTAACCGTTTTAATTTTTAGGTTTCACTGTTTTCTTCTATAGGGATACATGTATTTAGAACTCTATATCAAACACGGTTTGTGCTAGTTCTTTGAAACTTGACACAATAAAGCAGTTTCGAGTTCTATCTCTATGGTTTGTTTGCTGTTGAGTTAGCCCTAAGCAGAGACTGGCGAAAATCACTTTCATGGAAAGGGGTTGCCAAGCTTCCAAAAGTATGAGTTGCCTGAAATCACAGCAAACATTTTTTCACCCAATCTTGATAATTCTTTCAGGTAATGATCAGTACACGAAAACCACTTGGCTCACCAAATTTCGTTCTTCTAGGTTAAATCGTTCGTTTGCAGTAACCGTTTAAATTTTTAGGTTTCACTGTTTTCTCCTATAGGGATACATGTATTTGGAACTCTATATCAAACAGGGTTTTTGCTAGCTCTTTGAAACTTGACACAATAAAGCAGTTTCGAGTTCTATCTCTATGGTTTGTTTGCTGTTGATGTAGCCCTAAGCAGAGACTTGCGAAAATCACATTGATGGAAAGGGGTTGCAAAGGTTCCAAAAAACTACGAGTTGCCTGAAATCTCAACAAACATTTTTTCACCCAATCTTGATGATTCTTTCAGGTAATGTTCAGTACACCAAAACCACTTGGCTCACTAAATTTCGTTCTTCTAGGTTAAACTGTTCGTTTGCAGTAACCGTTTTCATTTTTAGGTTTCACTCTGTTTTTTTCTATGGGGATACATTTATTTGGAACTCTAAATCAAACACGGTTTGTGCTAGCTCTTTGAAACTTGACACAATAAAGCAGTTTCAAGTTCTATCTCTATGGTTTGTTTGCTGTTGATGTAGCCCTAAGCAGAGACTGGCGAAAATCACTTTGATGGAAAGGGGTTGCCAAGCTTCCAAAAACTACGTTGCTTGAAATCTCAGCAAACATTTTTTCACCCAATCTTCATGATTCTATCAGGTAATGATCAGTACACCAAAACCACTTGGCTCACCAAATTTCGTTCTTCTAGGTTAAACCGTTCGTTTGCAGTAACCATTTTCAATTTTAGGTTTCACTCTGTTTTCTCCTATAGGTATACGTGTATTTGGAACTCTAAATCAAACACGGTTTGTGCTAGCTCTTTGAAACTTGACACAATAAAGCAGTTTCAAGTTCTATCTCTACAGTTTGTTTGCTGTTGATGTAGCCCTAAGCAGACACTATTAAAAATAACTTTGATAAAAAGGGGTTGCCAAGCTTCCAAAAGTACGAGTTGCCTGAAATCACAGCAAACATTTTTTCACCCAATCTTGATGATTCTTTCAGGTAATGATCAGTACACCAAAACCACTTGGCTCACCAAATTTCGTTCTTCTAGATTCAACCGTTCTTTTGCAGTAACCGTTTTCATTTTTAGGTTTCACTCTGTATTCTCTTATAGGGATATGTGTATTTGGAACTCTAAATCAAACACGGTTTGTGCTAGCTCTTTGAAACTTGATACAATAAAGCAGTTTCAAGTTCTATCTCTACAGTTTGTTTGCGGTTGATGTAGCCCTAAGCAGAGACTGGCGAAAATCACTTTCATGGAAAGGGGTTGCCAAGCTTCCAAAAAACTACGAGTTGCCTGAAATCTCAGCAAACATTTTTTCACCCAATCTTGATGATTCTTTCAGGCAATGATCAGTACACCAAAACCTCTTGGCTCACTAAATTTCGTTCTTCCAGGTTAAACTGTTCGTTTGCAGTAACCATTTTCATTTTTATGTTTCACTCTGTTTTCTCTATAACGGATACATGTACTTGGAACTCTAAATCAAACACGGTTTGTGCTAGCTCTTTCAACTTGACAGAATAAAGCAGTTTCAAGTTCTATCTCTATGGATTGTTTGCTGTTGATGTAGCCCTAAGCAGAGACTGGCGAAAATCACTTTCCTGGAAAGGGGTTGCCAAGCTTCCAAAAAACTACGAGTTACCTGAAATCACAACAAACATTTTTTCAACCAATCTTGATGATTCTTTCAGGTAATGATCAGTACACCAAAACTACTTGGCTCACCAAATTTAATTTTTCTATGTTAAACCGTTCGTTTGCAGTAACTGTTTTCATTTTTACGTTTCACTCTGTTTTCTCCTATAGGGATACATGTATTTGGAACACTAAATCAAACAGGGTTTCTGCTAGCTCTTTGAAACTTAACGGAATAAAGCAGTTTCAAGTTCTATCGCTATGGTTTGTTTTCTGTTGATGTAGCCCTAAGCAGAGACTGGCGAAAAACACTTTGAGGGAAAGGGGTTTAAAAGCTTCAAAAAAACTACGAGTTGCCTGAAATCTCAGCAAACATTTTTTCACCCAATCTTGATGATTCTTTCAGGTAATGATCAGTACACCAAAACCACTTGGCTCACCAAATTTCGTTCTTCTAGGTTAAACCGTTTCGTTTCTAGTAACCGTTTTCATTTTTAGGTTTCACTCTGTTTTCTCCTATAGGGATACATGTATTTGGAACTCTAAATCAAACACGGTTTGTGCTAGCTCTTTGAAACTTGACACAATAAAGCAGTTTTAAGTTCTATCTCTATGGTTTGTTTGCTGTTGATGTAGCCCTAAGCAGAGACTGGCGAAAATCACTTTCATGGAAAGGGGTTTCCAAGCTTCCAAAAAAATTACGAGTTGCCTGAAATCTCAGCAAACATTTTTTCACCCAATCTTGATGTTTCTTTCAGGTAATGATCAGTACACCGAAACCACTTGGCTCACCAAATTTCGTTCTTCTAGGTTCGTTTTCAGTAACCGTTTATATTTTTAGGTTTCACTCAGTTTTCTCCTATAGGGATACATGTATTTGGAACTTTAAATCAAACACGGTTTGTGCTAGCTCTTTGAAACTTGACATAATAAAGCAGATTCAAGTTCTATCTCTAAGGTTTTTTTTGCTGTTGATGTAGCTCTAAGCAGAGACTGGCTAAAATCACTTTCTTGGAAAGGGGTTTCCTAGCTTCCAAAAAAACTACGAGTTGCCTGAAATCTCAGCAAACATTTTTTCACCCAATCTTGATGATTCTTTCAGGTAATGATCAGTACACCAAAACCACTTGGCTCACAAAATTTCGTTCTTCTAGGTTAAATCGTTCGTTTGCAGTAACCGTTTTCATTTTTAGGTTTCACTCTGTTTTCTCCTATAGGGATACATGTATTTGGAACTCTAAATCAAACACGGTTTGTGCTAGCTCTTTGAAACTTGACACAATAAAGAAATTTCAAGGTCTATCTCAATGGTTTGTTTGCTGTTGATGTAGCCCTAAGCAGAGACTGGCGAAAATCACTTTGTTGGAAAGGGGTTGCCAAGCTTTCAAAAGTGTGAGTTGCCTGAAATCACAGCAAACATTTTTTCACCCAATCTTGATGATTCTTTCAGGTAATGATCAGTACACCAAAACCACTTGGCTCACCAAATTTCGTTCTTCTAGGTTAAACGGTTCGTTTGTAGTAACCGTTTTCATTTTTAGGTTTCACTCTGTTTTCTCCTGTAGGGATAATTGTATTTGGAACTCTAAATCAAACATGTTTGGGCCTAGCTCTTTGAAACTTGACACAATAAAGCAGTTTCAAGTTCTATCTCTACGGTTTGTTTGCTGTTGATGTAGTTCTAAGCAGAGACTGGCGAAAATCACTTTGATGGAAAGGGGTTGCCAAGCTTCCAAAAAACTACGAGTTTCCTGAAATATCAGCAAACATTTTTTCACCCAATCTTGATGATTCTTTCAGGTAATGATCAGTACACCAAAACCACTTGGCTCACCAAATTTTGTTCTTATAAGTTAAACCGTTTGTTTCCAGTAACCGTTTTCATTTTGAGGTTTCACTCTGTTTTCTCCTATACGGATACATGTATTTGGAACTTTAAATCAAACACGGTTTGTGCTAGCTCTTTGAAACTTGACACAATAAAGCAGATTCAAGTTCTATCTCTAAGGTTTTTTTTGTTGTTGATGTAGCCCTAAGCAGAGACTGGCTAAAATCGCTTTCTTGGAAAGGGGTTTCCTAGCTTCCAAAAAACTACGAGGTGCCTGAAATCTCAGCAAACATTTTTTCACCCAATCTTGATGATTCTTTCAGGTAATGATCAGTACACCAAAACCACTTGGCTCACCAAATTTCGTTCTTCTAGGTTAAACCGTTCATTTGCAGTAACCGTTTACATTTTTAGGTTTCACTCGGTTTTCTCCTATAGGGATACATGTATTTGAAACTCTAAATCAAACACGGTTTGTGATAGCTCTTTGAATCTTGACAAAATAAAGCAGTTTCAAGTTCTATCTCTATGGTTTGTTTGCTGTTGATGTAGCCCTAAGCAGAGACTGTCGAAAATCACTTTGAGGGAGAGGGGTTTCCAAGCTTCAAAAAAACTACTAGTTGCCTGAAATCTCAGCAAACATTTTTTTACCCAATCTTGATGATTCTTTCAGGTAATGATCAGTACACCAAAACCACTTGGCTCACCAAATTTCGTTCTTCTAGGTTAAACCGTACGTTTCTAGTAACCGTTTTCATTTTTAGGTTTCACTCTGTTTTTCTCCTATAGGGATACATGTATTTGGAACTCTAAATCAAACACGGTTTGTGCTAGCTCTTTGAAACTTGACACAATAAAGCAGTTTTAAGTTATGTCTCTATGGTTTGTTTGCTATTGATGTAGCCCGAAGCAGAGACTGGCGAAAATCACTTTCATGGAAAGGGGTTTCCAAGCTTCCAAAAAAATTACGAGTTGCCTGAAATCTCAGCAAACATTTTTTTACCCAATCTTGATGATTCTTTCAGGTAATGATCAGTAAACAAAAACCACTTGGATCACCAAATTTCGTTCTTCTAGGTTAAATCGTTCGTTTGCAGTAACCGTTTTCATTTTTAGGTTTCACGGTGTTTTCTCCTATATAGATACATGTATTTGAATTCTAAATCAAACACGGTTTGTGCTAGCTCTTTGAAACTTGACACAATAAAGCAGTTTCAAGTTCAATCTCTACGGTTTGTTTGCTGTTGATGTAGCCCTAAGCAGAGACTGGCGAAAATCACTTTGATGGAAAGGGGTTGCCAAGCTTTCAAAAGTACGAGTTGCCTGAAATCACAGCAAACATTTTTTCACCCAATCTTGATGATTCTTTCAGGTAATGATCAGTACACCAAAACCACTTGGCTCACCAAATTTCGTTCTTCTAGGTTAAACGGTTCGTTTGCAGTAACCGTTTTCATTTTTAGGTTTCACTCTGTTTTCTCCTGTAGGGATAATTGTATTTGGAACTCTAAATCAAACATGGTTTGGCCTAGCTCTTTGAAACTTGACACAATAAAGCAGTTTCAAGTTCTATCTCTACGGTTTGTTTGCTGTTGATGTAGCCCTAAGCAGAGAGTGGCGAAAATCACTTTCATGGAAAGGGGTTGCCAAGCTTCCAAAAAACTACGATTTTCCTGAAATCTCAGCAAACATTTTTTCACCCAATCTTGTTCATTCTTTCAGGTAATGATCAGTACACCAAAACCACTTGGCTCACCAAATTTTGTTCTTCTAGGTTAAACGGTTCGTTTGCAGTAACCGTTTTCATTTTTAGGTTTCACTCTGTTTTCTCCTGTAGGGATAATTGTATTTGGAACTCTACATCAAACATGGTTGGGCCTAGCTCTTTGAAACTTGACACAATAAAGCAGTTTCAAGTTCTATCTCTACGGTTTGTTTGCTGTTGATGTAGTTCTAAGCAGAGACTGGCGAAAATCACTTTGATGGAAAGGGGTTGCCAAGCTTCCAAAAAACTACGATTTTCCTGAAATATCAGCAAACATTTTTTCACCCAATCTTGATGATTCTTTCAGGTAATGATCAGTACACCAAAACCACTTGGCTCACCAAATTTTGTTCTTATAAGTTAAACCGTTTGTTTCCAGTAACCGTTTTCATTTTGAGGTTTCACTCTGTTTTCTCCTATACGGATACATGTATTTGGAACTTTAAATCAAACACGGTTTGTGCTAGCTCTTTGAAACTTGACACAATAAAGCAGATTCAAGTTCTATCTCTAAGGTTTTTTTTTGTTGTTGATGTAGCCCTAAGCAGAGACTGGCTAAAATCGCTTTCTTGGAAAGGGGTTTCCTAGCTTCCAAAAAACTACGAGTTGCCTGAAATCTCAGCAAACATTTTTTCACCCAATCTTGATGATTCTTTCAGGTAATGATCAGTACACCAAAACCACTTGGCTCACCAAATTTCGTTCTTCTAGGTTAAACCGTTCATTTGCAGTAACCGTTTACATTTTTAGGTTTCACTCGGTTTTCTCCTATAGGGATACATGTATTTGAAACTCTAAATCAAACACGGTTTGTGATAGCTCTTTGAAACTTGACAAAATAAAGCAGTTTCAAGTTTTATCTCTATGGTTTGTTTGCTGTTGATGTAGCCCTAAGCAGAGACTGTCGAAAATCACTTTGAGGGAGAGGGGTTTCCAAGCTTCAAAAAAACTACTAGTTGCCTGAAATCTCAGCAAACATTTTTTTACCCAATCTTGATGATTCTTTCAGGTAATGATCAGTACACCAAAACCACTTGGCTCACCAAATTTCGTTCTTCTAGGTTAAACCGTACGTTTCTAGTAACCGTTTTCA
The DNA here is from genome assembly GCF_052094955.1 of Ictidomys tridecemlineatus. NCBI lineage: Eukaryota > Metazoa > Chordata > Mammalia > Rodentia > Sciuridae > Ictidomys > Ictidomys tridecemlineatus. Next base: position 67,926 of record NW_027521136.1, on the reverse strand, counting down.
TTTTTAGGTTTCACTCTGTTTTTCTCCTATAGGGATACATGTATTTGGAACTCTAAATCAAACACGGTTTGTGCTAGCTCTTTGAAACTTGACACAATAAAGCAGTTTTAAGTTCTGTCTCTATGTTTTGTTTGCTATTGATGTAGCCCGAAGCAGAGACTGGCGAAAATCACTTTCATGGAAAGGGGTTTCCAAGCTTCCAAAAAAATTACGAGTTGCCTGAAATCTCAGCAAACATTTTTTTACCCAATCTTGATGATTCTTTCAGGTAATGATCAGTAAACAAAAACCACTTGGATCACCAAATTTCGTTCTTCTAGGTTAAACCGTTCATTTGCAGTAACCGTTTACATTTTTAGGTTTCACTCGGTTTTCTCCTATAGGGATACATGTATTTGAAACTCTAAATCAAACACGGTTTGTGATAGCTCTTTGAAACTTGACAAAATAAAGCAGTTTCAAGTTCTATCTCTATGGTTTGTTTGCTGTTGATGTAGCCCAAAGCAGAGACTGTCGAAAATCACTTTGAGGGAGAGGGGTTTCCAAGCTTCAAAAAAACTACTAGTTGCCTGAAATCTCAGCAAACATTTTTTTACCCAATCTTGATGATTCTTTCAGGTAATGATCAGTACACCAAAACCACTTGGTTCACCAAATTTCGTTCTTCTTCGTTAAACCGTACGTTTCTAGTAACCGTTTTCATTTTTAGGTTTCACTCTGTTTTTCTCCTATAGGGATACATGTATTTGGAACTCTAAATCAAACACGGTTTGTGCTAGCTCTTTGAAACTTGACACAATAAAGCAGTTTTAAGTTCTGTCTCTATGGTTTGTTTGCTGTTGATGTAGCCCGAAGCAGAGACTGGCGAAAATCACTTTCATGAAAAGGGGTTTCCAAGCTTCCAAAAAAATTACGAGTTGCCTGAAATCTCAGCAAACATTTTTTCACCCAATCTTGATGATTCTTTCAGGTAATGATCAGTACACCAAAACCACTTGCATCACCAAGTTTCGTTCTTCTAGGTTCGTTTTCAGTAACCGATTACATTTTTAGGTTTCACTCAGTTTTCTCCTATAGGGATACATGTATTTGAAACTCTAAATCAAACTCGGTTTGTGCAAGCTCTTTGAAACTTGACACAATAAAGCAGTTTCAAGTTCTATCTCTGTGGTTTGTTTGCTGTTGATGTAGCTCTAAGCAGAGACTGGCGAATATCACTTTGATAGAAAGGGGTTGCAAAGCTTCCAAAGAACTACGAGTTGCCTGAAATATCAGCAAACATTTTTTCACCCAATCTTGATGATTCTTTCAGGTAATGATCAGTACACCAAAACCACTTGGCTCACAAAATTTCGTTCTTCTAGGTTAAACCGTTCGTTTGCAGTAACCGTTTTCATTTTTAGGTTTCACTGTTTTCTCCTATACGAATACATGTATTTGGAACTCTAAATCAAACACAGTTTGTGCTAGCTCTTTGAAACTTGACACAATAAAGCAGTTTCAAGTTCTATCTCTATGGTTTGTTTGCTGTTGATGTAGCCCTAAGCAGAGACTGCCGAAAATCACTTTGAGGGAAAGGGGTTTCCAAGCTTCCAAAAAACTACAAGTTGCCTGAAATCTCAGCAAATATTTTTTCACCCAATCTTGATGATTCTTTCACCTAATGATCAGTACACCAAAACCACTTGGCTCACCAAATTTTGTTATTCTAGGTTAAACCGTTCGTTTGCAGTAACCGTTTTCATTTTGAGGTTTCACTCTGTTTTCTCCTTTAGGGATACATGTATTTGGAACTCTAAATCAAACACGGTTTGTGCTAGCTCTTTGAATCTTGACACAATAAAGCAGTTTCAAGTTCTATCTCTACGATTTTTTTCCTGTTGATGTAGCCCTAAGCAGAGACTGGCGAATATCACTTTGATAAAAAGGGGTTGCCAAGCTTCCAAAAACTACGAGTTGCCTGAAATCTCAGCAAACATTTTTTCACCCAATCTTGATGATTCTTTCAGGTAATGAAAGAATGATCAGTACACCAAAACCACTTGGCTCACCAAATTTCGTTCTTGTATGTTAAACGGTTCGTTTGCAGTAACCGTTTTCATTTTTAGGTTTCACTCTGTTTTCCCCTGTACGGATAATTGTATTTGGAACTCTAAATCAAACATGGTTTGGCCTAGCTCTTTGAAACTTGACACAATAAAGCAGTTTCAAGTTCTATCTCTACGGTTTGTTTGCTGTTGATGTAGCCCTAAGCAGAGACTGGCGAAAATCACTTTCATGGAAAGGGGTTGCAAAGCTTCCAAAAAACTACGAGTTTCCTGAAATCTCAGCAAACATTTTTTCACCCAATCTTGATGATTCTTTCAGGCAATGATCAGTACACCAAAACCACTTGGCTCACCAAATTTTGTTCTTCTAGGTTAAACCATTCGTTTGCACTAACCGTTTTCATTTTTAGGTTTCACTCTGTTTTCTCCTATACGGATACATGTATTTGGAACTCTAAATCAAACACGGTTTGTGCTAGCTCTTTGAAACTTGACACAATAAAGCAGTTTCAAGTTCTATCTCTATGGTTTGTTTGCTGTTGATGTAGCCCTAAGCAGAGACTGGCGAAAATCACTTTGATGGAAAGGGGTTGCCAAGCTTCCAAAAACTACGTTGCCTGAAATCTCAGCAAACATTTTTTCACCCAATCTTCATGATTCCTTCAGGTATTGATCAGTACACCAAAACCACTTGGCTCACCAAATTTCGTTCTTCTAGGTTAAACCGTTCGTTTGCAGTAACCGTTTTCATTTTTAGGTTTCACTCTGTTTTCTCATATAAGGATACATGTATTTTAAACACTAAATCAAACAAGGTTTGTGCTAGCTCTTTGAAACTTGACACAATAAAGCAGTTTCAAGTTCTATCTCTACGGTTTGTTTTCTGTTGATGTAGCCCTAAGAAGAGACTGGCGAAAATCACTTTGATCGAAAGAGGTTGCCAAGCTTCCAAAAACTACGAGTTGCCTGAAATCTCAGCAAACATATTTTTCACCCAATCTTGATGATTCTTTCAGGTAATGATCAGTACACCAAAACCACTTGGCTCACTAAATTTCGTTCTTCTAGGTTAAACCGTTCGTTTGCAGTAACCGTTTTCATTTTTAGGTTTCACTCTGTTTTCTCCTATAGGGATACATGTATTTGGAACTCTAAATCAAACACGGTTTGTGCTAGCTCTTTGAAACATGATGCAATAAAGCAGTTTCAAGTTCTATTTCTATGGTTTGATTGCTGTTGATGTAGCCCTAAGCAGAGACTGGCGAAAATCACTTTGATGGAAAGGGGTTGCCAAGCTTTCAAAAAACTATGAGTTTCCTGAAATCTCAGCAAACAATTTTTCACCCAATCTTGACGATTCTTTCAGGTAATGATCAGTACACAAAAACCACTTGGCTCACCAAATTTCGTTCTTCTAGGTGGAACCGTTCGTTTGCAGTAACCATTTTCATTTTTAGGTTTCACTCAGTTTTCTCCTATAGGGATACATGTATTTGAAACTCTAAATCAAACACGATTTTTGCTAGCTCTTTGAAAATTGACACAATAAAGCAGTTTCAAGTTCTATATCTATGGTTTGTTTGCTGTTGATATAGCCCTAAGCAGAGACTGGCGAAAATCACTTTCATGGAAAGAGGTTTCCAAGCTTCCAAAGAAACTACGAGTTGCCTGAAATCACAGCAAACATTTTTTCACCCAATCTTGATGATTCTTTCAGGTAATGATCAGTATACCAAAACCACTTGGCTCACCAAATTTCGTTCTTCTAGGTAAACCATTCGTTTGCAGTCACCGTTTACATTTTTAGGTTTCACTCAGTTTTCTCCTATAGAGATACAAGTATTTGGAACTCAAAATCAAACACGGTTTGTGCTAGCTCTTTGAAGCTTGACAAAATAAAGCAGTTTCAAGTTCTATCTCTATGGTTTGTTTCCTGTTGATGTAACCCTAAACAGAGACTGGCGAAAATCACTTTGAGGGAAAGGGGTTTCCAAGCTTCCAAAAAACTACGAGTTGCCTGAAATCTCAGCAAACATTTTTTTACAGAAATCTTGATGATTCTTTCAGGTAATAATCAGTACACCCAAACTACTTGGCTCACCAAATTTAGTTATTCTAGGTTAAACCGTTCGTTTGCAGTAACCGTTTTCATTTTTAGATTTCACTCTTTTTTCTCAATAAGGATACATGTATTTTTAACTGTAAATAAAACAAGGTTTGTGCTAGCTTTTTGAAACTTAACACAATAAAGCAGTTTCAAGTTGTATCTCTACGGTTTGTTTCCTGTTGATGTAGCCCTAAGCAGAGACTGGCGAAAATCACTTAGATGGAAAGGGGTTGCCAAGCTTCCAAAAACTACGAGTTGCTTAAAATCTCAGCAAACATTTTTTCACCCAATCTTGATGTTTCTTTCAGGTAATGATCAGTGTACCAAATCCACTTGGCTCACCAAATTTTGTTCTTCTAGGTTTAACCGTTTTTTTGCAGTAACCGTTTTCATTTTGAGGTTTCACTCTGTTTTCTCCTATATGGATACATGTATTTGGAACTCTAAATCAAACACGGTTTGTGCTAGCTCTTTGAAACTTGACACAATAAAGCAGTTTCAAGTTCTATCTCTATGCTTTGTTTGCTGTTGATGTAGCCCTAAGCAGAGACTGGCGAAAATCACTTTCATGGAAAGGTGTTGCCAAGCTTTCAAAAAACTACGAGTTGCCTGAAATCTCAGGAAACATTTTTTCACCCAATCTTGAGGATTCTTTCAGGTAACGATCAGTACACCAAAACCATTTGGCTCACCAAATTTCGTTTTTCTAGGTTCAACCGTTAGTTTGCAGAAATGTTTTAATTTTTAGGTTTCAGTCTGTTTTCTCCTATAGGGATACATGTATTTGGAACTCTAAATCAAACACGGTTTGTGCTACCTCTTTGAAACTTGATACAATAAAGCAGTTTCAAGTTTTATCTCTATAGTTTGTTTGCTGTTGATGTAGCCCTAAGCAGAGACTGGCGAAAATCACTTTCATGGAAAGGGGTTGCCAACCTTCCAAAAAACTACGAGTTGCCTGAAATCTCATCAAACATTTTTTCACCCAATCTTGATGATTCTTTCAGGTAATGATCAGTACACCAAAACAACTTGGCTCACCAAATTTCGTTCTTCTAGGTTCAACCGTTTGTTTGCTGTAACCGTTTTCATTTTTAGGTTTCACTCTGTTTTCTCCTATAGGGATACATGTATTTGGAACTCTAAATCAAACACGGTTTGTGCTAGCTTTTTGAAACTTGACACAATAAAGCAGTTTCAAGTTCTATCTCTATGCTTTGTTTGCTGTTGATGTAACACTAAGCAGAGACTGGCGAAAATCACTTTCATGGAAAGGGGTTGCCAAGCTTCCAAAAAACTACGAGTTGCCTGAAATCTCAGCAAACATTTTTTCACCCAATCTTGATGATTCTTTCAGGTAATGATCAGTACACCAAAACCACTTGGCTCACCAAATTTCGTTCTTCTAGGTTAAACCTTTCCTTTGCAGTAACCGTTTTCATTTTTAGGTTTCACTCTGTTATCTCCTATAGGGATACATGTATTTGGAATTCTAAATCAAAGTCGGTTTGTGCTAGCTCTTTGAAACTTGACACAATAAAGCAGTTTCAAGTTCTATCTCTATGCTTTGATTGCTGTTGATGTAGACCTAAGCAGAGAATGGCGAAATTCACTTTCATGGAAAGGGGTTGCCAAGCTTCCAAAAAATTACGAGTTGCCTGAAATCTCAGCAACATTTTTTCACCCAATCTTGACGATTCTTTCAGGTAATGATCAGTACACCAAAATCATTTGGCTCACCAAAATTTTGTTCTTCTACCTTAAGCTGTTCGTTTGCAGTAACCATTTTCATTTTTAGGTTTCACTCTGTTTTCTCCTATAGGGATACATGTATTTGGAACTCTAAATCAAACACGGTTTGTGGTAGCTCTTTGAAACTTGACACAATAAAGCAGTTTCAAGTTCTATCTCTATGCATTGTTTGCTGTTTATGTAGCCCTAAGCAGAGACTGGCGAAAATCACTTTTATGGAAAAGGGTTGCCAAGCTTTTAAATAACTACGAGTTGCGTGAAATCTCAGCAAACATTTTTTCACCCAATCTTGATGATTCTTTCAGGTAATGATCAGTACACCAAAACCACTTGTCTCACCAAATTTCGTTCTTCTAGGTTAAACCGTTCATTTCCAGTAACCGTTTTCATTTTTAGGTTTCACTCTGTTTTCTCCTATACAAATACATGTATTTGGAACTCTAAATCAAACACGGTTTGTGCTAGCTCTTTGAAACTTGACACAATTAAACAGTTTCAAGTTCTATATCTAAGGTTTGTTTGCTGTTGATGTAGCCCTAAGCAGAGACTGGCGAAAATCACTTTGATGGAAAGGGGTTGCCAAGCTTCCAAAAAACTACGAGTTGCCTGAAATCTCAGCAAACATTTTTTTAACCAATCTTGATGATTCTTTCAGGTAATCATCAGTACATCAAAACCACTTGGCTCACCAAATTTCGTTCTTCTAGGTTAAACCGTTCGTTTGCAGTAACCGTTTTTATTTTTAGGTTTCACTGTTTTTTCCTATAGGGATACATGTATTTGGAACTCTAAATCAAACACGGTTTGTGCTAGCTCTTTGAAACTTGACACAATAAAGCAGTTTCAAGTTCTATCTCTACGATTTTTTTCCCGTTGATGTAGCCCTAAGCAGAGACTGGCGAAAATCACTTTGAGGTAAAGGGGTTTCCAAGCTTCCAAAAAACTACGAGTTGCCTGAAATCTCAGCAAACATTTTTTGACCCAATCTTGATGATTCTTTCAGGTAATGATCAGTACACCAAAACCACTTGGCTCACCAAATTTCGTTTTTCTAGGTTAAACCGTTCGTTTCCAGTAACCGTTTTCATTTTTAGGTTTCACTCTGTTTTCTCGTATAGGGATACATGTATTTGGAACTCTAAATCAAACACGGTTTGTGTTAGCTCTTTGAAACTTGACACAATTAAGCAGTTTCAAGTTCTATCTCTAAGGTTTGTTTGCTGTTGATGTAGCCCTAAGCAGAGACTTGTGAAAATCACTTTGATGAAAAGGGGTTGCGAAGCTTCCAAATAACTACGAGTTGCCTGAAATCTCAGCAAACATTTTTTCACCCAATCTTGATGATTGCTTCAGGTAATGATCAGTACACCAAAACCACTTGTCTCACCAAATTTCGTTCTTCTAGGTTAAACCGTTCGTTTCCAGTAACCGTTTTCATTTTTAGTTTTCACTGTGTTTTCTCCTATACAAATACATGTATTTGGAACTCTAAATCAAACACGGTTTGTGCTAGCTCTTTGAAACTTGACACAAAGAAGCAGTTTCAAGTTCTATCTCTAAGGTTCGTTTGCTGTTGATGTAGCCCTAAGCAGAGACTGGCGATAATCACTTTGATGGAAAGGGGTTGCCAAGCTTCCAAAAAACTACGAGTTGCCTGAAATCTCAGCAAACATTTTTTCACACAATCTTGATGATTCTTTCAGGTAATGATCAGTACATCAAAACCACTTGGCTCACCAAATTTCGTTCTTCTAGGTTAAACCGTTCGTTTTCAGTAACCGTTTTAATTTTTAGGTTTCAGTCTGTTTTCCCCTATACGGATACATGTATTTGGAACTCTAAATCAAACAAGGTTTGTGCTAGCTCTTTGAAACTTGACACAATAAAGCAGTTTCAAGTTCGATCTCTAAGGTTTGTTTGCTGTTGATGTAGCCCTAAGAAGAGACTGGCGAAAATCACTTTGATCGAAAGGGGTTGCCAAGATATCAAAAGTACGAGTTGCCTGAAATCACAGCAAACATTTTTTCACCCAATCTTGATGATTCTTTCAGGTAATGATCAGTACACCAAAACCACTTGGCTCACCAAATTTCGTTCTTCTAGGTTAAACGATTCGTTTGCAGTAACCGTTTTCATTTTTAGGTTTCACTCTGTTTTCTCCTGTAGGGATAATTCTATTTGGAACTCTAAATCAAACATGGTTTGGCCTAGCTCTTTGAAACTTGACACAATAAAGCAGTTTCAAGTTCTATCTCTACGGTTTGTTTCATGTTGATGTAGCCCTAAGAAGAGACTGGCGAAAATCACTTAGATCGAAAGAGGTTGACAAGCTTCCAAAAACTACGAGTTGCCTGAAATCTCAGCAAACATTTTTTCACCCAATCTTGATGTTTCTTTCAGGTAATGATCAGTACACCAAAACTACTTGGCTCACCAAATTTCGTTCTTCTAGGTTCAACTGTTCGTTTGCAGTAACCGTTTTCATTTTTAGGTTTCACTCTTTTTTCTCCTATAGGGATACATGTATTTGGAACTCTAAATCAAACACGGTTTGTGCTAGCTCATTGAAACATGACGCAATAAAGCAGTTTCAAGTTCTATCTCTATGGTTTGTTTGCTGTTGATGTAGCCCTAAGTAGAGACTGGCGAAAATCACTTTGATGGAAAGGGGTTGCCAAGCTCTTAAAAAACTACGAGTTGCCTGAAATCTCAGCAAACATTTTTTCAACCAATCATGATGATTCTTTCAGGTAATGATCAGTACACCAAAACCACTTGGCTCACCAAATTTTCTTCTTCTAGGTTAAACCGTTCGTTTGCAGTAACCGTTTTCATTTTTAGTTTTCACTCTGTTTTCTCATATAAGGATAAATGTATTTTAAACTCTAAATCAAACAAGGTTTGTGCTAGCTCTTTGAAACTTGACACAATAAAGCAGTTTCAAGTTCTATCTCTATGGTTTGTTTCCTGTTGATGTAGCCCTAAGAAGAGTCTGGCGAAAATCACTTTGATGGAAAGGGGTGGCCAAGCTTCCAAAAACTACGAGTTGCCTGAAATCTCAGCAAATATTTTTTCACCCAATCTTGATGATTCTATCAGGTAATGATCAGTACACCAAAACCACTTGGTTCAGCAAATTTCGTTATTCTAGGTTAAACCGTTCGTTTGCAGTAACCGTTTTCATTTTTAGGTTTCACTTTGTTTTCTACTATACGGATACATGTATTTGGAAATCTAAATCAAACACGGTTTGTGCTAGCTCTTTGAAACTTGACACAATAAAGCAGTTTCAAGTTCTATCTCTATGGTTCGTTTGCTGTTGATGTAGCCCTAAGCAGAGACTGGCGAAAATCACTTTGATGGAAAGGGGTTGCCAAGCTTCCAAAAAAACTACGAGTTTCCTTAAATCTCAGCAAACATTTTTTCACCCAATCTTGACGATTCTGTCAGGTAATGATCAGTACACCAAAACCACTTGGCTCACCAAATTTTGTTCTTATACGTTAAACCGTTCTTTTGCAGTAACCGTTTTCATTTTGAGGTTTCACTATGTTTTCTCCTTTAGGGATACATGTATTTGGAACTCTAAATCAAACACGGTTTGTGCCAGCTCTTTGCAACATGACACAATAAAGCAGTTTCAAGTTCTATCTCTACGATTTTTTTCCTGTTGATGTACCCTAAGCAGAGACTGGCGAAAATCACTTTGATGGAAAGGGGTTTCCAAGCTTCCAAAAAAACTACGAGTTGCCTGAAATCTCAGCAAACATTTTTTCACCCAATCTTGATGTTTCTTTCAGGTAATGATCAGTACACCAAATCCACTTGGCTCAACAAATTTTGTTCTTCTAGGTTTAACCGTTTGTTTGCAGTAACCGTTTTCATTTTGAGGTTTCACTCTGTTTTCTCCTATATGGATACATGTATTTGGAACTCTAAATCAAACACGGTTTGTGCCAGCTCTTTGCAACTTTACACAATAAAGCAGTTTAAAGTTCTATCTCTACGGTTTTTTTGCTGTTGATGTAGCCCTAAGCAGAGACTGGCGAAAATCACTTTGATGGAAAGGGGTTGCCAAGCTTCCAAAAAACTACGAGATGCCTGCAATCTCAGCAAACATTTTTTCACCCAATCTTGATGATTCTTTCAGGTAATGATCAGTACAACAAAACCACTTGGCTCACCAAATTTAGTTCTTCTAGGTTAAACCGTTCGTTTGCAGTAACCATTTTCATTTTGAGGTTTCACTCTGTTTCCTCCTATAGGGATACATGTATTTGGAACTCTAAATCAAACACGGTTTGCGCTAGCTCTTTGAAACTTGACACAATAAAGCAGTTTCAAGTTCTAACTCTACGGTTTTATTGCTGTTGATGTAGCCCTAAGCAGAGACTGGCGAAAATCACTTTGATGGAAAGGGGTTGCCAAGCTTCCAAAAAAACTAGAGTTGCCTGAAATCTCAGCAAACATTTTTTCACCCAATCTTGATGATTCTTTGAGGTAATGATCAGTACACCAAAACCACTTGGCTCACCAAATTTCGTTCTTCTAAGTTAAACCGAACATTTGCAGTAACCGTTTACATTTTTAGGTTTCACTCAGTTTTCTCCTATAGGGATACATGTATTTGGAACTCTAAATCAAACACGGTTTGTGCTAGCTCTTTGAAACTTGACAAAATAAAGCAGTTTCAAGTTCTATCTCTATGGTTTGTTTGCTGTTGTTGTAACCCTAAGCAGAGACTGGCGAAAATCACTTTGATGAAAAGGGGTTGCCAAGCTTCCAAAAAACTCCGAGTTGCATAAAATCTCAGCAAACATTTTTTCACCCAATCTTGATGATTCCTTCAGGTAATGATCAGTACACCAAAACCACTTGTCTCACCAAATTTCGTTCTTCTAGGTTAAACCGTTCGTTTCCAGTAACCGTTTTCATTTTTAGGTTTCACTCTGTTTTCTCCTATACAAATACATGTATTTGGAACTCTAAATCAAACACGGTTTGTGCTAGCTCTTTGAAACTTGACACAATTAAGCAGTTTCAAGTTCTATATCTAATGTTTGTTTGCTGTTGATGTAGCCCTAAGCAGAGACTGGCGAAAATCACTTTGATGGAAAGGGGTTGCCAAGCTTCCAAAAAACTACGAGTTGCCTGAAATCTCAGCAAACATTTTTTCACCCAATCTTGATGATTCTTTCAGGTAATCATCAGTACATCAAAACCACTTGGCTCACCAAATTTCGTTCTTCTAGGTTAAACCGTTCGTTTGCAGTAACCGTTTTTATTTTTAGGTTTCACTGTTTTTTCCTATAGGGATACATGTATTTGGAACTCTAAATCAAACATGGTTTGTGCTAGCTCTTTGAAACTTGACACAATAAAGCAGTTTCAAGTTCTATCTCTACGATTTTTTTCCCGTTGATGTAGCCCTAAGCAGAGACTGGCGAAAATCACTTTGAGGTAAAGGGGTTTCCAAGCTTCCAAAAAACTACGAGTTGCCTGAAATCTCAGCAAACATTTTTTGACCCAATCTTGATGATTCTTTCAGGTAATGATCAGTACACCAAAACCACTTGGCTCACCAAATTTCGTTTTTCTAGGTTAAACCGTTCGTTTCCAGTAACCGTTTTCATTTTTAGGTTTCACTCTGTTTTCTCGTATAGGGATACATGTATTTGGAACTCTAAATCAAACACGGTTTGTGTTAGCTCTTTGAAACTTGACACAATTAAGCAGTTTCAAGTTCTATCTCTAAGGTTTGTTTGCTGTTGATGTAGCCCTAAGCAGAGACTTGTGAAAATCACTTTGATGGAAAGGGGTTGCCAAGCTTCCAAAAAAACTACGTGTTTCCTGAAATCTCAGCAAACATTTTTTCACCCAATCTTGACTATTCTTTCAGGTAATGATGAGTACACAAAAACCACTTGGCTCACCAAATTTTGTTCTTATAGGTTAAACCGTTCGTTTGCAGTAACCGTTTTCATTTTGAGGTTTCACTCTGTTTTCTCCTTTAGGGATACATGTATTTGGAACTCTGAATCAAACACGGTTTGTGCCAGCTCTTTGCACCTTGACACAATAAAGCAGTTTCAAGTTCTATCTCTACGATTTTTTTCCAGTTGATGTAGCCCTAAGCAGAGACTGGCGAAAATCACTTTCATGGAAAGGGGTTGCCAAGCTTCCAAAAAAACTACGAGTTGCCTGAAATCTCAGCAAATATTTTTTCACCCAATCTTGATGATTCTTTCAGGTAATGAAAGAATGATCTGTATACCAAAACCACTTGGCTCACCAAATTTCGTTCTTCTAGGTTTAACCGTTCATTTGCAGTAACCGTTTTCATTCTGAGGTTTCACTCTGTTTTCTCCTATACGCATACATGTTTTTGGAACTCTAAATCAAACACGGTTTGTGCTACCTCTTTGAAACTTGACACAATAAAGCAGTTTCAAGTTCCATCTCTATGGTTTGTTTACTGTTGATGTAGCCGTAAGCAGAGATTGGTGAAAATCACTTTTATGGAAAGGGGTTGCCAAGCTTCCAAAAAAACCACGAGTTGCCTGAAATCTCAGCAAACATTTTTTCACCCAATCTTGATGATTCTTTCAGGTAATGATCAGTACACCAAAGCCACTTGGCTCACCAAATTTCGTTCTTCTAGGTTAAACCGTTCGTTTGCAGTAACCGTTTTCATTTTTAGGTTTCACTGTTTTCTCCTATAGGGATACATGTATTTGGAACTCTAAATAAAACACGGTTTGTGCTAGCTCTTTGCAACATGATGCAATAAAGCAGTTTCAAGTTCTATCTCTATGGTTTGTTTGCTGTTGATGTAGCCCTAAACAGAGACTGGCGAAAATCACTTTGATGGAAAGGGGTTGCCAAGCTTCCAAAAAACTACGAGTTGCCTGAAATCTCAGCAAACATTTTTTCACCCAAACTTGATGATTCTTTCAGGTAATGATAAGTACACCAAAACCACTTGGCTCACCAAATTTGGTTCTTCTAGGTTAAACCGTTCGTTTGCAGTAACCGTTTTCATTTTGAGGTTTCACTCTGTTTTCTCCTATAGGGATACATGTATTTGGAACTTTAAATCAAACACGGTTTGTGCTAGCTCTTTGAAACTTGACACAATAAAGCAGTTTCAAGTTCTATCTCTACTGTTTTTTTGCTGTTGATGTAGCCCTAAGCAGAGCCTGGCGAAAATCACTTTCTTGGAAAGGGGTTTCCAAGCTTCCAAAAAAACTACGAGTTGCCTGAAATCTCAGCAAATATTTTTTCACCCAATCTTGATGATTCTTTGAGGTAATGATCAGTACACCAAAACCACTTGGCTCACCAAATTTCGTTCTTCTAGGTTAAACCGTTCGTTGGCAGGAACCGGTTTCATTTTGAGGTTTCACTCTGTTTTCTCCTATAGGGATACATGTATTTGGAACTCTAAATCAAACACGGTTTGTGCTAGCTCTTTGAAACTTGACAAAATAAAGCAGTTTCAACTTCTATCTCTATGGTTTGTTTGCTGTTGGTGTAGCCCTAAGCAGAGACTGGCGAAAATCACTTTGATGAAAAGGGGTTGCCAAGCTTCCAAAAAACTACGAGTTGCCTTAAGTCTCAGCAAACATTTTTTCACCCAATCTTGATGATTCCTTCAGGTAATGATCAGTACACCAAAACCTCTTGTCTCACCAAATTTCATTTTTCTGGGTTAAACCGTTCGTTTGCAGTAACCGTTTTCATTTTTAGGTTTCACTCTGTTTTCTCCTATACAAATACATGTATTTGGAACTCTAAATCAAACACGGTTTGTGCTATCTCTTTGAAACTTGACACAATTAAGCAGTGTCAAGTTCTATCTCTAAGGTTTGTTTGCTGTTGATGTAGCCCTAAGCAGAGACTGGCGAAAATCACTTTGATGAAAAGGGGTTGCCAAGCTTCCAAAAAACTACGAGTTTCCTGAAATCTCAGCAAACATTTTTTCACCCAATCTTGACGATTCTTTCAGGTAATGATCAGTACACAAAAACCACTTCGCTCACCAAATTTTGTTCTTATAGGTTAAACCGTTCGTTTGCAGTAACCGTTTTCATTTTCAGGTTTCACTCTGTTTTCTCCTTTAGGGATACATGTATTTGGAACTCTAAATCAAACACGGTTTGTGTCAGCTCTTTGCAACTTGACACAATAAAGCAGTTTCAATTTCTATCTCTATGGTTTGTTTGCTGTTGATGTAGCCCTAAGCAGAGACTGGCGAAAATCACTTTGATGGAAAGGGGTTGCCAAGCTTCCAAAAAACTACGAGTTGCCTGCAATCTCAGCAAACATTTTTTCACCCAATCTTGATGATTTTTTAAGGTAATGATCAGTAAAACAAAACCACTTGGCTCACCAAATTTCGTTCTTCTAGGTTAAACCGTTCGGTTGCAGTAACCGTTTTCATTTTTAGGTTTCACTCTGTTTTCTCCTATACGGATACATGTATTTGAAACTCTAAATCAAACACGGTTTGTGCTAGCTCTTTGAAACTTTACACAATAAAGCAGTTTCAAGTTCTATCTCTATGGTTTGTTTGCTGTTGATGTAGCCCTAAGCAGATACTGCGAAAATCACTTTGATGGAAAGGGGTTGCCAAGCTCTTAATAAACTACGAGTTGCCTGACATCTCAGGAAACATTTTTTCACCCATTCTTGATGATTCTTTCAGGTAATGATCAGTACACCCAAACCACTTGGCTCACCAAATTTGTTCTTCTAGGTTAAACCGTTCGTTTCCAGTAACCGTTTTCATTTTTAGGTTTCAGTCTGTTTTCTCCTTTATGGATACATGTATTTGGAACTCTAAATCAAAGACGGTTTGTGCTAGCTCTTTGAAACTTGACACAATAAAGCAGTTTCAAGGTCTATCTCTATGCTTTGTTTGCTATTGTTGTAGCCCTAAGCGGAGACTGGCGAAAATCACTTTGATGAAAAGGGGTTGCCAAGCTTCCAAAAAACTACGAGATGCCTGAAATCTCAGCAAACATTTTATCACCCAATCTTGATGATTCTTTCAGGTAATGATCAGTACACCAAAACCACTTGTCTCACCGAATTTCATTCTTCTAGGTTACACCGTTCGTTTCCAGTAACCGTTTTCATTTTTAGGTTTCACTCTGTTTTCTCCTATTCAAATACATGTATATGGAACTCTAAATCAAACACGGTTTGTGCTAGCTTTTTGAAACTTGACACAATTAAGCAGTTTCAAGTTCTCTCTCTAAGGTTTGTTTGCTGTTGATGTAGCCCTAAGCAGAGACTGGCGAAAATCACTTTGATGGAAAGGGGTTGCCAAGCTTCCAAAAAACTAAGAGTTGCCTGAAATCTCAGCAAACATTTTTTCACCCAATCTTGATGATTCTTTCAGGTAATGATCAGTACACCAAAGCCACTTGGCTCACCAAATTTCGTTCTTCTAGGTTAAACCGTTCGTTTGCAGTAACCGTTTTCATTTTTAGGTTTCACTGTTTTCTCCTATAGGGATACATGTATGTGGAACTCTAAATCAAACACGGTTTGTGCTAGCTCTTTGAAACTTGACACAATAAAGCAGTTTCAAGTTCTATCTCTATGGTTTGTTTGCTGTTGATGTAGCCCTAAGCAGAGACTGGCGAAAATCACTTTGATGGAACGGGGTTGCCAAACTCTTAAAAAACTACGAGTTGCCTGAAATCTCTGCAAACATTTTTTCACCCAATCTTGATGATTCTTTCAGGTAATGATCAGTACACCCAAACCACTTGGCTCACCAAATTTGTTCTTCTAGGTTAAACCGTTCGTTTCCAGTAACCGTTTTCATTTTTAGTTTTCAGTCTGTTTTCTCCTTTAGGGATACATGTATTCGGAACTCTAAATCAAAGACGGTTTGTGCTAGCTCTTTAAAACTTGACAAAATAAAGCAGTTTCAAGTTCTACCTCTACGGTTCGTTTGCTGTTAATGTAGCCCTAAGGAGAGACTGGCGAAAATCACTTTGATGGAAAGGGGTTGCCAAGCTTCCAAAAAACTACGAGTTGCCTGAAATCTCAGCAAACATTTTTTCACCCAATCTTGATGATTCTTTCAGGTAATGGTCAGTACACCAAAGCAACTTGGCTCACCAAATTTCGTTCTTCTAGGTTAAACCGTTCGTTTGCAGTAACCGTTTTCATTTTTAGGTTTCACTCTTTTCTCTCCTATAGGGATACATGTATTTGGAACTCTAAATATAACACGGTTTGTGCTAGCTCTTTGAAACATGACGCAATAAAGCAGTTTCAAGTTCTATCTCTATGGTTTGTTTGCTGTTGATGTAGCCCTAAGCAGAAACTGGCGAAAATCACTTTAATGGAAAAGGGTTGCCAAGCTTCCAAAAAACTACGAGTTGCCTGAAATCTCAGCAAACATTTTTTCACCCAATCTTGATGATTCTTTCAGGTAATGATCAGTACACAAAAACCACTTGGCTCACCAAACTTCGTTCTTCTAGGTTAAACCGTTCGTTTCCAGTAACCGTTTTCATTTTTAGGTTTCACTCTGTTTTCTCCTATAGGGATACATGTATTTGGAACTCTAAATCAAACACGGTTTGTGCTAGCTCTTTGAAACTTGACACAATTAAGCAGTTTCAAGTTCTATATCTATGGTTTATTTGCTGTTGATGTATCCCCAAGCAGAGACTGGCGAAAATCACTTTAATGGAAAGGGTTTCCAAGCTTCCAAAGAAACTACGAGTTGCCTGAAATCTCAGCAAACATTTTTTCACCCAATCTTGATGATTCTATCAGGTAATGATCAGTACACCAAAACCACTTGGCTCACCAAATTTCGTTCTTCTAGGTTAAACCGTTCGTTTGCAGTAACCGTTGTCATTTTTAGGTTTCACTCTCTTTTCTCCTATACGGATACATGTATTTGGAACTCTAAATCAAACACGGTTTGTGCTAGCTCTTTGAAACTTGACAAAATAAAGCAGTTTCAAGTTCTATCTCTACAGTTCGTTTGCTGTTGATGTAGCCCTAAGCAGAGACTGGCGAAAATCACTTTGATGGAAAGGGGTTGCCAAGCTTCCAAAAAAATACGAGTTGCCTGAAATCTCAGCAAACATTTTTTCACCCAATCTTGATGATTCTTTCAGGTAATGATAAGTACACCAAAACCACTTGGCTCACCAAATTTGGTTCTTCTAGGTTAAACCGTTCGTTTGCAGTAACCGTTTTCATTTTGAGATTTCACTCTGTTTTCTCCTATAGGGATACATGTATTTGGAACTCTAAATCAAACACGGTTTGTGCTAGCTCTTTGAAACTTGACACAATAAAGCAGTTTCAAGTTCTATCTCTATGGTTTTTTTGCTGTTGATGTAGCCCTAAGCAGAGCCTGGCGAAAATCACTTTCTTGGAAAGGGGTTTCCAATCTTCCAAAAAAACTACGAGTTGCCTGAAATCTCAGCAAACATTTTTTCACCCAATCTTGATGATTCTTTCAGGTTATGATCAGTACACCAAAACCACTTGGCTCACCAAATTTCGTTCTTCTATTTTAATCCGTTCATTTGCAGTAACCGTTTACATTTTTAGGTTTCACTCTGTTTTCTCCTATAGGGATACATGTATTTGGAACTGTAAATCAAACACGGTTTGTGCTAGCTCTTTGAAACTTGACAAAATAAAGCAATTTCAAGTTATATCTCTATGGTTTGTTTGCTGTTGATGTAGCCCTAAGCAGAGACTGGCGAAAATCACTTTGATGAAAAGGGGTTGCCAAGCTTCCAAAAAACTACGAGTTGCCTGAAATCTCAGCAAACATTTTATCACCCAATCTTGATGATTCTTTCAGGTAATGATCAGTACACCAAAACCACTTGTCTCACCGAATTTCATTCTTCTAGGTTAAACCGTTCGTTTCCAGTAACCCTTTTCATTTTTAGGTTTCACTCTGTTTTATCCTATTCAAATACATGTATTTGGAACTCTAAATCAAACACGGTTTGTGCTAGCTCTTTGAAACTTGACACAATTAAGCAGTTTCAAGTTCTATCTCTAAGGTTTGTTTGCTGTTGATGTAGCCCTAAGCAGAGACTGGCGAAAATCACTTTGATGGAAAGGGGTTGCCAAGCTTCCAAAAAACTACGAGTTGCCTGAAACCTAAGCAAACATTTTTTCACCCAATCTTGATGATTCTTTCAGGTAATGATCAGTACACCAATGCCACTTGGCTCACCAAATTTTTTTTTTCTAGGTTAAACCGTTCATTTGAAGTAACCGTTTTCATTTTTAGGTTTCACTGTTTTATCCTATAGGGATACATGTATGTGGAACTCTAAATCAAACACGGTTTGTGCTAGCTCTTTGAAACTTGACACAATAAAGCAGTTTCAAGTTCTATCTCTATGGTTTGTTTGCTGTTGATGTACCCTAAGCAGAGACTGGCGAAAATCACTTTGATGGAAAGGGGTTGCCAAGCTCTTAAAAAACTACGAGTTGCCTGAAATCTCAGCAAACATTTTTTCACCCAATCTTGATGATTCTTTCAGGTAATGATCAGTACACCAAAACCACTTGGCTCACCAAATTTCGTTCTTCTAGGTTAAACCGTTCGTTTGCAGTAATTGTTTTCATTTTGAGGTTTCACTCTGTTTTTTTCTTTAGGGATACATGTATTTTGAACTCTAAATTAAACACGGTTTGTGCTAGCTCTTAGAAACTTGACATAATAAAGCAGTTTCATGTTCTATCTCTACGGTTTGTTTCCTGTTGATGTAGCCCTAAGCAGAGACTGGCGAAAATCACTTTGATGGAAAGGGGTTGCCAAGCTCTTAAAAAACTAGGAGTAGCCTGAAATCTCAGCAAACATTTTTTCACCCAATCTGAATGATTCTTTCAGGTAATGATCAGTACACCAAAACCACTTGGCTCACCAAATTTCGTTCTTCTAGGTTAAACCGTTCGTTTGCAGTAACCATTTTCATTTTTAGGTTTCACTCTGTTTTCTCCTATATGGATACATGTATTTGGAACTGTAAATCAAACACGGTTTGTGCTAGCTCTTTGAAACTTGACACAATAAAGCAGTTTCAAGTTCTGTCTCTACGGTTTGTTTGCAGTTGATGTAGCCCTAAGCAGAGACTGGCGATAATCACTTTCATGGAAAGGGGTTTCCAAGCTTCCAAAAAAACTACGAGTTTCCTGAAATCACAGCAAAAATTTTTTCACCCAATCTTGAGGATTCTTTCAGGTAATGATCAGTACACAGAAACCACTTGGCTCACCAAATTTTGTTCTTATACGTTAAAGCGTTCGTTTGCAGTAACCGTTTTCAAATTGAGGTTTCACTCTGTTTTCTCCTTTAGGGATACATGTATTTGGAACTCTAAATCAAACAAGGTTTGTGCTAGCTCTTTGAAACTTGACACAATAAAGCAGTTTCAAGTTCTATCTCTACGGTTTTTTTTGCTGTTGATGTAGCCCTAAGCAGAGACTGGCGAAAATCACTTTGATAGAAAGGGGATGTCAAGCTTCCAAAAAAACTACGAGTTGCCTGAAATCTCAGCAAACATTTTTTTAACCAATCTTGATGATTCTTTCAGGTAATGATCAGTACACCAAAACCACTTGGCTCACCAAATTTCGTTCTTCTAGGTTAAAGCGTTCATTTTCAGTAACCGTTTTCATTTTTAGGTTTCACTCTCTTTTCTCCTATACGGATACATGTATTTGGAACTCTATATCAAACACGGTTTGAGCCAGCTCTATGCAACTTGACACAATAAAGCAGTTTCAAATTCTATCTCTTTGGTTAGTTTGATGTTGATGTAGCCCTAAGCAGAGCCTGGCGAAAATCACTTTGATGGAAATGGGTTGCCAAGCTTCCAAAAAACTACGAGTTTCCTGAAATCTCAGCAAACATTTTTTCACCCAATCTTGATAATTCTTTCAGGTAATGATTAGTACACCAAAACCACTTTGCTCACCAAATTTCGTTCTTCTAGGTTAAACCGTTCGTTGGCAGTAACCGTTTTCATTTTTAGGTTTTACTCTGTTTTCTCCTATAAGGATACATGTATTTGGAACTCTAAATCAAAGACGGTTTGTGCTAGCTCTTTGAAACATGACGCAATAAAGTAGTATCAAGTTCTACCTCTATGGTTCTTTTGCTGTTGATGTAGCCCTAAGCAGAGACTTATGAAAATCACTTTGATGAAAAGGGGTTGCCAAGCTTCCAAAAAACTACGAGTTGCCTGAAATCTCAGCAAACATTTTTTCACCCAATCTTGATGATTCTTTCAGGTAATGATAAGTACACCAAAACCACTTGGCTCACCAAATTTGGTTCTTCTAGGTTAAACCGTTCGTTTCCAGTAACCGTTTTCATTTTGAGGTTTCACTCTGTTTTCTCCTATAGGGATACATGTATTTGGAACTCTAAATCAAACACGGTTTGTGCTAGCTTTTTGAAACTTGACACAATAAAGCAGTTTCAAGTTCTATCTCTACGGTTTGTTTGCTGTTGATGTAGCCCTAAGCAGAGACTGGCGAAAATCAATTTGATGGAAAGGGGTTGCCAAGCTCTTAAAAAACTACGAGTAGCCTGAAATCTCAGCAAACATTTTTTCACCCAATCTTGATGATTCTTTCAGGTAATGATCAGTACACCAAAACCACTTGGCTCACCAAATTTCGTTCTTCTAGGTTAAACCGTTCATTTGCAGTAACCGTTTACATTTTTATGTTTCACTCTCTTTTCTCCTATAAGGATACATGTATTTGGAACTCTAAATCAAAGACGGTTTG
This sequence comes from Ictidomys tridecemlineatus, assembly GCF_052094955.1. Lineage (NCBI taxonomy): Eukaryota > Metazoa > Chordata > Mammalia > Rodentia > Sciuridae > Ictidomys > Ictidomys tridecemlineatus. Next base: position 47,211 of record NW_027521136.1, on the reverse strand, counting down.
TGCTAGCTCTTTGAAACATGACGCAATAAAGTAGTATCAAGTTCTATCTCTATGGTTCTTTTGCTGTTGATGTAGCCCTAAGCAGAGACTTTCGAAAATCACTTTGATGAAAAGGGGTTGCCAAGCTTCCAAAAAACTACGAGTTGCCTGAAATCTCAGCAAACATTTTTTCACACAATCTTGATGATTCTTTCAGGTAATGATAAGTACACCAAAACCACTTGGCTCACCAAATTTGCTTCTTCTAGGTTCAACCGTTCGTTTGCAGTAACCGTTTTCATTTTTATGTTTCACTCTCTTTTCTCCTATACAAATACATGTATTTGGAACTCTAAATCAAACACGGTTTGTGCTAGCTCTTTGAAACTTGACACAATTAAGCAGTTTCAAGTTCTATCTCTAAGGTTTGTTTGCTGTTGATGTAGCCCTAAGCAGAGACTGGCGAAAATCACTTTGATGGAAAGGGGTTGCCAAGCTTTCAAAAAACTACGAGTTGCCTGAAATCTCAGCAAACATTTTTTCACCCAATCTTGATGATTCTTTCAGGTAATGATCAGTACATCAAAACCACTTGGCTCACCAAATTTCGTTCTTCTAGGTTAAACAGTTCATTTTCAGTAACCGTTTTCATTTTTAGGTTTCAGTCTGTTATCCCCTATTCAGATACATGTATTTGGAACACTAAATAAAAGACGGTTTGTGCTAGCTCTTTGAAACTTGACATAATAAAGCAGTTTCAAGTTCTATCTCTATGGTTTGTTTGCTGTTGATGTAGCCCTAAGCAGAGACTGGCGAAAATCACTTTGATGGAAAGGTGTTGCCAAGCTTCCAAAAAACTACGAGTTGCCTGAAATCTCAGCAAACATTTTTTCACCTAATGTTGATGATTCTTTCAGGTAATTATCAGTACACCAAAACCACTTGGCTCACCAAATTTCGTTCTTCTAGGTTAAACCGTTCGTTTGCAGTAACCGTTTTCATTTTTAGGTTTCACTCTGTTTTCTCATATAAGGATACATGTGTTTTAAACTCTAAATCAAACAAGGTTTGTGCTAGCTCTTTGAAACTTGACACAATAAAGCAGTTTCAAGTACTATCTCTATGGTTTGTTTCCTGTTGATGTAGCCCTAAGAAGGGAATGGCAAAAATCACTTTGATGGAAAGGGGTTGCCAAGCTTCCAAAAAACTATGAGTTGCCTGAAATCTCAGCAAACATTTTTTCACCCAATCTTGATGATTCTTTCAGGTAATGATAAGTACACCAAAACCACTTGGCTCACCAAATTTGGTTCTTCTAGGTTAAACCATTCGTTTGCAGTAACCGTTTTCATTTTGAGGTTTCACTGTGTTTTCTCCTATAGGGATACATGTATTGGGAACTCTAAATCAAACACGGTTTGTGCTAGCTCTTTGAAACTTGACACAATAAAGCAGTTTCAAGTTCTATCTCTAAGGTTTTTTTTGCTGTTGATGTAGCCCTAAGCAGAGTCTGGGGAAAATCACTTTCTTGGAAAGGGGTTTCCAAGCTTCCTAAAAAACTACGAGTTGCCTGAAATCTCAGCAAACATTTTTTCACCCAATCTTGATGATTCTTTCAGGTAATGAAAGAATGATCTGTATACCAAAACCACTTGGCTCACCAAATTTCGTTCTTCTAGGTTTAACCGTTCGTTTGCAGTAACCGTGTTCATTTTGAGGTTTCACTCTGTTTTCTTCTATACGGATACATGTATTTGGAACTCTAAATCAAACACGGTTAGTGCCAGCTCTTTGCAAGTTGACACAATAAAGCAGTTTCAAGTTCTATCTCTATGGTTTGTTTGCTGTTGATGTAGCCCTAAGCAGAGACTGGTGAAAATCACTTTGATGGAAAGGGTTGCCAAGCTTCCAAAAACTACGAGTAGCCTACAATCTCAGCAAACATTTTTTCACCCAATCTTGATGATTCTTTCAGGTAATGATCAGTACAACAAACCACTTGGCTCACCAAATTTTGTTCTTCTAGGTTAAACCGTTCGTTTGCAGTAACCGTTTTCATTTTTAGGTTTCACTCTTTTTTCTCCTATACGGATACATGTATTTGGAACTCTAAATAAAACACGGTTTGTGCTAGCTCTTTGAAACTTGACATAATAAAGCAGTTTCAAGTTCTATCTCTACGGTTTTTTTGCTGTTGATGTAGCCCTAAGCAGAGACTGGCGAAAATCACTTTCTTGGAAAGGGGTTTCCAAGCTTCCAAAAAACTACGAGTTGCCTGAAATCTCAGCAAACTTTTTATCACCCAATATTGATGATTCTTTCAGGTAATGATCAGTACACCAAAACCACTTGGCTCACCAAATTTCGTTCTTCTAGGTTAAACCGTTCATTTGCAGTAACCGTTTACATTTTTAGGTTTCACTCTCTTTTCTCCTATACAAATACATGTATTTGGAACTCTAAATCAAACACGGTTTGTGCTAGCTCTTTGAAACTTGACAAAATAAAGCAGTTTCAAGTTCTATCTCTATGGTTTGTTTGCTGTTGATGTAGCCCTAAGCAGAGACTGGCGAAAATCACTTTGATGAAAAGGGGTTGCCAAGCTTCCAAAAAACTACGAGTTGCCTGAAATCTCAGCAAACATTTTTTCACCCAATCGTGATGATTCCTTCAGGTAATGATCAGTAAACCAAAACCACTTGTCTCACCGAATTTCATTCTTCTAGGTTCAACCGTTCGTTTCCAGTAACCGTTTTCATTTTTATGTTTCACTCTCTTTTCTCCTATACAAATACATGTATTTGGAACTCTAAATCAAACATGGTTTGTGCTAGCTATTTGAAACTTGACACAATTAAGCAGTTTCAAGTTCTATCTCTAAGGTTTGTTTGCTGTTGATGTAGCCCTAAGCAGAGACTGGCGCAATCACTTTGATGGAAAGGGGTTGCCAAGCTTCCAAAAAACTACGAGTTGCCTGAAATCTCAGCAAACATTTTTTCACCCAATCTTGATGATTCTTTCAGGTAATGATCAGTACATCAAAACCACTTGGCTCACCAAATTTCGTTCTTCTAGGTTAAACCGTTCGTTTTCAGTAACCGTTTACATTTTTAGGTTTCAGTCTGTTTTCCCTTATACGGATACATGTATTTGGAACTCTAAATAAAAGACGGTTTGTGCTAGCTCTTTGAAACTTGACACAATAAAGCAGTTTCAAGTTCTATCTCTATGGTTTGTTTGCTGTTGATGTAGCCCTAAGCAGAGACTGGCGAAAATCACTTTGAAAGAAAGGGGTTGCCAAGCTCTTAAAAATCTACGAGTTGCCTGAAATCTCAGCAAACATTTTTTTCACCCAATCTTGATGATTCTTTCAGGTAATGATAAGTACACCAAAACCACTTGGCTCACCAAATTTGGTTCTTCTAGGTTAAACCATTCGTTTGCAGTAACCGTTTTCATTTTGAGGTTTCATTCTGTTTTCTCCTATAGGGATACATGTATTGGGAACTCTAAATCAAACACGGTTTGTGCTAGCTCTTTGAAACTTGACACAATAAAGCAGTTTCAAGTTCTATCTCTAAGGTTTTTTTGCTGTTGATGTAGCCCTAAGCAGAGTCTGGGGAAAATCACTTTCTTGGAAAGGGGTTTCCAAGCTTCCAAAAAAACTACGAGTTGCCTGAAATCTCAGCAAACATTTTTTCACCCAAACCTTGATGATTCTTTCAGGTAATGAAAGAATGATCTGTATACCAAAACCACTTGGCTAACCAAATTTCGTTCTTCTAGGTTTAACCGTTCGTTTGCAGTAACCGTGTTCATTTTGAGGTTTCACTCTGTTTTCTTCTATACGGATACATGTATTTGGAACTCTAAATCAAACACGGTTAGTGCCAGCTCTTTGCAAGTTGACACAATAAAGCAGTTTCAAGTTCTATCTCTATGGTTTGTTTGCTGTTGATGTAGCCCTAAGCAGAGACTGGTGAAAATCACTTTGATGGAAAGGGGTTGCCAAGCTTCCAAAAAACTACGAGTAGCCTACAATCTCAGCAAACATTTTTTTCACCCAATCTTGATGATTCTTTCAGGTAATGATCAGTACAACAAAACCACTTGGCTCACCAAATTTTGTTCTTCTAGGTTAAACCGTTCGTTTGCAGTAACCGTTTTCATTTTTAGGTTTCACTCTTTTTTCTCCTATACGGATACATGTATTTGGAACTCTAAATAAAACACGGTTTGTGCTAGCTCTTTGAAACTTGACATAATAAAGCAGTTTCAAGTTCTATCTCTACGGTTTTTTTGCTGTTGATGTAGCCCTAAGCAGAGACTGGCGAAAATCAACTTTCTTGGAAAGGGGTTTCCAAGCTTCCAAAAAACTACGAGTTGCCTGAAATCTCAGCAAACTTTTTATCACCCAATATTGATGATTCTTTCAGGTAATGATCAGTACACCAAAACCACTTGGCTCACCAAATTTCGTTCTTCTAGGTTAAACCGTTCATTTGCAGTAACCGTTTACATTTTTAGGTTTCACTCTCTTTTCTCCTATACAAATACATGTATTTGGAACTGTAAAATCAAACACGGTTTGTGCTAGCTCTTTGAAACTTGACAAAATAAAGCAGTTTCAAGTTCTATCTCTATGGTTTGTTTGCTGTTGATGTAGCCCTAAGCAGAGACTGGCGAAAATCACTTTGATGAAAAGGGGTTGCCAAGCTTCCAAAAACTACGAGTTGCCTGAAATATCAGCAAACATTTTTTCACCCAATCGTGATGATTCCTTCAGGTAATGATCAGTAAACCAAAACCACTTGTCTCACCGAATTTCATTCTTCTAGGTTCAACCGTTCGTTTCCAGTAACCGTTTTCATTTTTATGTTTCACTCTCTTTTCTCCTATACAAATACATGTATTTGGAACTCTAAATCAAACATGGTTTGTGCTAGCTCTTTGGAACTTGACACAATTAAGCAGTTTCAAGTTCTATCTCTAAGGTTTTTTGCTGTTGATGTAGCCCTAAGCAGAGACTGGCGAAAATCACTTTGATGGAAAGGGTTGCCAAGCTTCCAAAAACTACGAGTTGCCTGAAATCTCAGCAAACATTTTTTCACCCAATCTTGATGATTCTTTCAGGTAATGATCAGTACATCAAAACCACTTGGCTCACCAAATTTTGTTCTTCTAGGTTAAACCGTTCGTTTTCAGTAACCGTTTACATTTTTAGGTTTCAGTCTGTTTTCCCTTATACGGATACATGTATTTGGAACTCTAAATTAAAGACGGTTTGTGCTAGCTCTTTGAAACTTGACACAATAAAGCAGTTTCAAGTTCTATCTCTATGGTTTTTTTACTGTTGATGTAGCCCTAAGCAGAGATTGGTGAAAATCACTTTTATGGAAAGGGGTTGCCAAGTTTCCAAAAAACCACGAGTTCCTGAAATCTCAGCAAACATTTTTTCACCCAATCTTGATGATTCTTTCAGGTAATGATCAGTACACCAAAGCCACTTGGCTCACCAAATTTCGTTCTTCTAGGTTAAACCGTTCGTTTGCAGTAACCATTTTCATTTTTAGGTTTCACTATTTTCTCCTATAGGGATACATGTATTTGGAACTCTAAATAAAACACGGTTTGTGCTAGCTCTTTGCAACATGATGCAATAAAGCAGTTTCAAGTTCTATCTCTATGGTTTGTTTGCTGTTGATGTAGCCCTAAGCAGAGACTGTCGAAAATCACTTTGATGGAAAGGGGTTGCCAAGCTTCCAAAAAACTACGAGTTGCCTGAAATCTCAGCAAACATTTTTTCACCCAATCTGATGATTCTTTCAGGTAATGATAAGTACACCAAAACCACTTGGCTCACCAAATTTGGTTCTTCTAGGTTAAACCGTTCGTTTGCAGTAACCGTTTTCATTTTGAGGTTTCACTCTATTTTCTTCTATAGGGATACATGTATTTGGAACTCTAAATCAAACACGGTTTGTGCTAGCTCTTTGAAACTTGACACAATAAAGCAGTATCAAGTTCTATCTCTACGGTTTTTTTGCTGTTGATGTAGCCCTAAGCAGAGACTGGCGAAAATCACTTTCTGGAAAGGGGTTTCCAAGCTTCCAAAAAAACTACGAGTTTCCTGAAATCTCAGCAAATATTTTTTCACCCAATCTTGATGATTCTTTCAGGTAATGATCAGTACACCAAAACCACTTGGCTCACCAAATTTCGTTCTTCTAGGTTAAACCGTTCATTTGCAGTAACCATTTACATTTTTAGGTTTCACTCTCTTTTCTCCTATACAAATACATGTATTTGGAACTGTAAATCAAACACGGTTTGTGCTAGCTCTTGAAACTTGACAAATAAAGCAGTTTCAAGTTCTATCTCTATGGTTTGTTTGCTGTTGATGTAGCCCTAAGCAGAGACTGGCGAAAATCACTTTGATGAAAAGGGGTTGCCAAGCTTCCAAAAAAGTACGAGTTGCCTGAAACCTCAGCAAACATTTTTTCACCCAATCTTTATGATTCCTTCAGGTAATGATCAGTACACCAAAACCACTTGTCTCACCGAATTTCATTCTTGTAGGTTCAACCGTTCGTTTCTAGTAACCGTTTTCATTTTTATGTTTCACTCTCTTTTCTCTTATAGAAATACATGTATTTGGAACTCTAAATCAAACACGGTTTGTGCTAGCTCTTTGAAACTTGACACAATTAAGCAGTTTCAAGTTCTATCTCCAAGGTTTGTTTGCTGTAGATGTAGCCCTAAGCAGAGACTGGCGAAAATCACTTTGATGGAAAGGGGTTGCCAAGCTTCCAAAAAACTACGAGTTGCCTGAAATCTCAGCAAACGTTTTTTCACCCAAACTTGATGATTCTTTCAGGTAATGATCAGTACATCAAAACCACTTGGCTCACCAAATTTCGTTCTTCTAGGTTAAACCGTTCGTTTTCAGTAACCGTTTTCATTTTTAGGTTTTAGTCTGTTTTCCCTATACGGATACATGTATTTGGAACTCTAAATAAAAGACGGTTTGTGCTAGCTCTTTGAAACTTGACACAATAAAGCAGTTTCAAATTCTATCTCTATGGTTTGTTTGCTGTTGATGTAGCCCTAAGCAGAGACTGGCGAAAATCACTTTGATTGAAAGGGGTTCCCAAGCTCTTAAAAAACTACGAGTTGCCTGAAATCTCAGCAAACATTTTTTCACCCAATCTTGATGATTCTTTCAGGTAATTATCAGTACGCCAAAACCACTTGGCTCACCAAATTTCGTTCTTCTAGGTTAACCCGTTCGTTTGCAGTAACCATTTTAATTTTTAGGTTTCACTCTGTTTTCTCATATAAGGATACATGTATTTTAAACTCTAAATCAAACAAGGTTTGTGCTAGCTCTTTGAAACTTGACACAATAAAGCAGTTTCAAGAACTATCTCTACGGTTTGTTTCCTGTTGATGTAGCCCTAAGAAGGGACTGGCGAAAATCACTTTGATGGAAAGGGGTTTCAAACTTCCAAAAACTACAAGTTGCCTGAAATATCAGCAAACATTTTTTCACCCAATCTTGATGATTCTATCAGGTAATGATCAGTACACCAAAACCACTTGGTTCAGCAAATTTCGTTATTCTAGGTTAAACCGTTCGTTTGCAGTAACCGTTTTCATTTTTAGGTTTCACTCTGTTTTCTCCTATACGGATATATGTATTTGGAACTCTAAATCAAAGACGGTTTGTGGTAGCTCTTTGAAACTTGACACAATAAAGCAGTTTCAAGTTCTATCTCCAGGGTTCGTTTGCTGTTGATGTAGCCATAAGCAGAGACTGGCGAAAATCACTTTCATGGAAAGGGGTTGCCAAGCTTCCAAAAAAACTACGAGTTGCCTGAAATCTCAGCAAATATTTTTTCACCCAATCTTGATGATTCTTTCAGGTAATGACAGAATGATCTGTATACCAAAACCACTTGGCTCACCAAATTTCGTTCTTCTAGGTTTAACCGTTCCTTTGCAGTAACTGTGTTCATTTTGAGGTTTCACTCTGTTTTCTTCTATACGGATACATGTATTTGGAACTCTAAATCAAACACGGTTAGTGCCAGCTCTTTGCAAGTTGACACAATAAAGCAGTTTCAAGTTCTACCTCTATGGTTTGTTTGCTGTTGATGTAGCCCTAAGCAGAGAATGGTGAAAATCACTTTGATGGAAAGGGGTTGCCAAGGTTCCAAAAAACTACGAGTTGCCTACAATCTCAGCAAACATTTTTTCACCCAATCTTGATGATTCTTTCAGGTAATGATCAGTACAACAAAACCACTTGGCTTACCAAATTTTGTTCTTCTAGGTTAAACCGTTCGTTTCAGTAACCGTTTTCATTTTTAGGTTTCACTCTGTTTTCTCCTATACGGATACATGTATTTTGAACTCTAAATCAAAGACGGTTTGTGCAAGCTCTTTGAAACTTGACACAATAAAGCAATTTCAAGTTCTATCTCCACGGTTGGTTTGCTGTTGATGTAGCCCTAAGCAGAGAATGGCGAAAATATCTTTGATGGAAACGGGTTGCCAAGCTTCCAAAAAAACTACGAGTTGCCTGAAATCTCAGCAAACATTTTTTCACCCAATCTTGACGATTCTTTCAGGTAATGATCAGTACACCAAAACAACTTGGCTCACCAAATTTGGTTCTTATAGTTTAAACCGTTCATTTGCAGTAACCGTTTTCATTTTGAGGTATTACTCTGTTTTCTCATTTAGGGATACATGTATTTGGAACTCTAAATCAAACACGGTTTGTGCTAGCTCTTTGAAACTTGACATAATAAAGCAGATTCAAGTTCTATCTCTACGATTTTTTTCCTGTTGATGTAGCCCTAAGCAGAGACTGGCGAAAATCACTTTGATGGAAAGGGGTTTCCAAGCTTCCAAAAAAACTACGAGTTGCCTGAAATCTCAGCAAACATTTTTTCACCCAATCTTGATGATTCTTTCAGGTAATGAAAGAATGATCAGTACACCAAAACCACTTGGCTCACCAAATTTCGTTCTTCTAGGTTGAACCGTTCGTTTGCAGTAACCGTTTTCATTTTTAGGTTTCACTCTGTTTACTCCTATACAAATACAAGTATTTGGAACTGTAAATCAAACACTGTTTGTGCTAGCTCTTTGAAACTTGACACAATAAAGCAGTTTCAAGTTCTATTTCTACGGTTTCTTTGCTGTTGATGTAGCCCCAAGCAGAGACTGTCGATAATCACTTTCATGGAAAGGGGTTTCCAAGCTTCCAAAAAAACTACGAGTTTCCTGAAATCACAGCAAAAATTTTTTCACCCATTCTTGACGATTCTTTCAGGTAATGATCAGTACACCAAAACCACTTGGCTCACCAAATTTTGTTCTTATAGGTTAAACCGTTCGTTTGCAGTAACCGTTTTTAATTTGAGGTTTCACTCTGTTTTCTCCTTTAGGGATACATGTATTTGGAACTCTAAATCAAACACGGTTTGTGCCAGCTCTTTGCAACTTGACACAATAAAGCAGTTTTTTATTCTATCTATTTGGTTAGTTTGCTGTTGATGTAGCCCTAAGCAGAGACTGGCGAAAATCACTTAGATGGAAAGGGGTTGCCAAGCTTCCAAAAAACTAAGAGTTTCCTGAAATCTCAGCAAACATTTTTTCACCCAATCTTGATATTTCTTTCAGGTAATGATCAGTACACCAAAACCACTTGGCTCAGCAAATTTCGTTCTTCTAGGTTAAACCGTTCGTTTGCAGTAACCGTTTTCATTTTTAGGTTTCACTCTGTTTTCTCCTATACGGATACATGTATTTGGAACTCTAAATCAAAGACGGTTTGTGCTAGCTCCTTGAAACTTGACACAATAAAGTAGTTTCAAGTTCTATCTCTATGGTTCTTTTGCTGTTGATGTAGCCCTAAGCAGAGACTGGAGAAAATCACTTTGATAGAAAGGGGTTTCCAAGCTTCCAGAAAACTACGAGTTGCCTGAAATCTCAGCAAACATTTTTTCACCCAATCTTGATGATTCTTTCAGTTAATGATCAGTACACCAAAACCATTTGGCTCACCAAATTTTGTTATTCTAGGTTAAACCGTTCGTTTGCAGTTTTCATTTTTAGGTTTCGCTCTGTTTTCTCCTATAGGGATACATGTTTTTGGAACTCTAAATCAAACACGGTTTGTGCTAGCTCTTTGAAACTTGAAACAATAAAGCAGTTTCAAGTTCTATCTATACAATTTGTTTGCTGTTGATGTAGCCCCAAGCAGAGACTGGGGAAAATCACTTTCATGGAAAGGGGTTTCCAAGCTTCCAAAAAAACTACGAGTTGCCTGAAATCACAGCAAACATTTTTTCACCCAATCTTGACGATTCTTTCAGGTAATGATCAGTACACCAAAACCACTTGTCTCACCAAATTTTGTTCTTATAGGTTAAACCGTTCGTTTGCAGTAACCGTTTTCATTTTGAGGTTTCACTCTGTTTTCTCCTTTAGAAATACATGTATTTGGAACTCTAAATCAAACAAGGTTTGTGCTAGCTCTTTGAACCTTGACACAATAAAGCAGTTTCAAGTTCTATCTCTACGGTTTTTTTGCTGTTGATGTAGCCCTAAGCAGAGACTGGCGAAAATCACTTTGATGGAAAGGGGTTGCCAAGCGCTTAAGAAACTACGAGTTGCCTGAAATCTCAGCAAACATTTTTTCACCCAATCTTGATGATTCTTTCAGGTAATAATCAGTATAACAAAACCACTTGGCTCACCAAATTTCGTTCTTCTAGGTTAAACCGTTCGTTTGCAGTAACCGTTTTCATTTTTAGGATTCACTCTGTTTTCTCCTATGTGGAATCATGTATTTGGAACTCTAAATCAAACACGGTTTTTGCTAGCTCTTTGAAACTTGACACAATAAAGCAGTTTCAAGTTCTATCTCTATGGTTAGTTTGCTGTTGATGTATCCCTAAGCAGAGACTGGCGAATATCACTTTAATGGAAAGGGGTTGCCAAGCTTCAAAAAAACTACGAGTTGCCTGATATCTCAGCAAACATTTTTTCACCCAACCTTGATGATTCTTTCAGGTAATGATCAGTACACAAAAACCACTTGGCTCACCAAATTTCGTTCTTCTAGGTTAAACCGTTCGTTTGCAGTAACCGTTTTCATTTTGAGGTTTCACTCTGTTTTCTCCTATACGGATACATGTTTTTGGAACTCTAAATCAAACACGGTTTGTGCCAGCTCTTTGCAACTTGACACAATAAAGCAGTTTCAAGTTCTATCTCTACGATTTTTTTCCAGTTGATGTAGCCCTAAGCAGAGACTGGCGAAAATCACTTTGATGGAAAGGATTTTCCAAGCTTCCAAATAAACTACGAGTTGCCTGAAATCACAGCAAACATGTTTTCACCCAATCTTGACGATTCTTTCAGGTAATGATCAGTACACCAAAACCACTTGTCTCACCAAATTTTGTTCTTATAGGTTAAACCGTTCGTTTGCAGTAACCGTTTTCATTTTGAGGTTTCACTCTGTTTTCTCCTTTAGAAATACATGTATTTGGGACTCTAAATCAAACAAGGTTTGTGCTAGCTCTTTGAATCTTGACACAATAAAGCAGTTTCAAGTTCTATCTCTACGGTTTTTTTGCTGTTGATGTAGCCCTAAGCAGAGACTGGCGATAATCACTTTCATGGAAAGGGGTTTCCAAGCTTCCAAAAAAACTACGAGTTTCCTGAAATCACAGCAAAATTTTTTTCACCCATTCTTGACGATTCTTTCAGGTAATGATCAGTACACCAAAACCACTTGGCTCACCAAATTTTGTTCTTATAGGTTAAACCGTTCGTTTGCAGTAACCATTTTCAATTTGAGGTTTCACTCTGTTTTCTCCTTTAGGGATACATGTATTTGGAACTCTAAATCAAACACGGTTTGTGCTAGCTCTTTGAAACTTGACACAATAAAGCAGTTTCAAGTTCTATATCTACGTTTTTTTTTGCTGTTGATGTAGCCCTAAGCAGAGACTGGCGAAAATCACTTTGATGGAAAGGGGTTGCCAAGCTTCCAAAAAAACTACAAGTTGCCTGAAATCTCAGCAAACATTTTTTTCACCCAATCTTGACGATTCTTTCAGGTAATGATCAGTACACCAAAACCACTTGGCTCACAAAATTTCGTTCTTCTAGGTTAAACCGTTGTTTTCAGTAACCGTTTTCATTTTTAGGTTTCACTCTGTTTTCTCCTATACGGATACATGTATTTGGAACTCTAAATCAAACACGGTTTGTGCCAGCTCTTTGCAACTTGACACGATAAAGCAGTTTTTTATTCTATCTCTATGGTTAGTTTGCTGTTGATGTAGCCCTAAGCAGAGACTGGCGAATATCACTTAGATGGAAAGGGGTTGCCAAGCTTCCAAAAAACTACGAGTTTCCTGAAATCTCAGCAAACATTTTTTCACCCAATCTTGATAATTCTTTCAGGTAATGATCAGTACACCAAAACCACTTGGCTCACCAAATTTCGTTCTTCTAGGTTAAACCGTTTGTTTGCAGTAACCGTTTTCATTTTTAGGTTTCACTCTGTTTTCTCCTATACGGATACATGTATTTGGAACTCTAAACCAAAGACGGTTTGTGCTAGCTCCTTGAAACTTGACACAATAAAGTAGTTTCAAGTTCTATCTCTATGGTTCTTTTGCTGTTGATGTAGCCCTAAGCACAGACTGGAGAAAATCACTTTGATAGAAAGGGGTTTCCAAGCTTCCAAAAAACTACGAGTTGCCTGAAATCTCAGCAAATATTTTTTCACCCAATCTTGATGATTCTTTCAGGTAATGATCAGTATAACAAAACCACTTGGCTCACCAAATTTCGTTCTTCTAGGTTAAACCGTTCGTTTGAAGTAACCGTTTTCATTTTTAGGATTCACTCTGTTTTCTCCTATGTGGAATCATGTATTTGGAACTCTAAATCAAACACGGTTTTTGCTAGCTCTTTGAAACTTGACACAATAAAGCAGTTTCAAGTTCTATCTCTATGGTTAGTTTGCTGTTGATGTATCCCTAAGCAGAGACTGGCGAATATCACTTTAATGGAAAGGGGTTGCCAAGCTTCCAAAAAACTACGAGTTGCCTGATATCTCAGCAAACATTTTTTCACCCAACCTTGATGATTCTTTCAGGTAATGATCAGTACACAAAAAAAACTTGGCTCACCAAATTTCGTTCTTCTAGGTTAAACCGTTCGTTTGCAGTAACCGTTTTCATTTTGAGGTTTCACTCTGTTTTCTCCTATACGGATACATGTTTTTGGAACTCTAAATCAAACACGGTTTGTGCTACCTCTTTGAAACTTGACACAATAAAGCAGTTTCAAGTTCTATCTCTATGGTTTCTTTACTATTGATGTAGCCCTAAGCAGAGATTGGTGAAAATAACTTTTATGGAAAGGGGTTTCCAAGATTCCAAAAAAACCACGATTTGCCTGAAATCTCAGCAAACATTTTTTCACCCAATCTTGACGATTCTTTCAGGTAATGATCAGTACACCAAAACCACTTGGCTCACCAAATTTTGTTCTTATAGGTTAAACCGTTCGTTTGCAGTAACCGTTTTCATTTTGAGGTTTCACTCTGTTTTCTCCTTTAGGGATACATGTATTTGAAACTCTAAATCAAACACGGTTTGTGCCAGCTCTTTGCAACTTGACACAATAAAGCAGTTTCAAGTTCTATCTCTACGATTTTTTTCCAGTTGATGTAGCCCTAAGCAGAGAATGGCGAAAATCACTTTGATGGAAAGGATTTTCCAAGCTTCCAAATAAACTACGAGTTGCCTGAAATCTCAGCAAACATTTTTTCACCCAATCTTGATGATTCTTTCAGGTAATGATCAGTACACCAAAACCACTTAGCTCACCAAATTTCGTTTTTCTAGGTTTAACCGTTTGTTTGCAGTAACCGTTTTCATTTTGAGGTTTCACTCTGTTTTCTCCTAAACGGATACATGTATTTGGAACTCTAAATCAAACACGGTTTGTGTCAGCTCTTTGCAACTTGACACAATAAAGCAGTTTCAAGTTCTATCTCTATGGTTTCTTTGCTGTTGATGTAGCCCTAAGCAGAGACTGGCGAAAATCACTTTGATGGAAAGGGGTTGCCAAACTCTTAAAAAACTACGAGTTTCCTGAAATCTCAGCAAACATTTTTTCACCCAATCTTGATGATTCTTTCAGGTAATGATCAGCACATCAAAACCACTTGGCTCTCCAAATTTCGTTCTTCTAGGTTAAACCGTTCGTTTGCAGTAACCGTTTTCATTTTTAGGTTTCACTCTGTTTTCCCTTATACGGATACATGTATTTGGAACTCTAAATCAAACAAGGTTTGTGCTAGCTCTTTGAAACTTGACACAATAAAGCAGTTACAAGTTCTATCTCTATGGTTTGTTTGCTGTTGATGTAGCCCTAAGCAGAGACTGGCGAAAATCACTTTGATGGAAAGGGGTTGCCAAACTCTTAAAAAACTACGAGTTGCCTGAAATCTCAGCAAACATTTTTTCACCCAATCTTGATGATTCTTTCAGGTAATGATCAGTACACCAAAACCACTTGGCTCACCAAATTTCGTTCTTCTATGTTAAACCGTTCGTTTGCAGTAACCGTTTTCATTTTTAGGTTTCACTCTGTTTTCTCATATAAGGATACATGTATTTTAAACTCTAAATCAAACAAGGTTTGTGCTAGCTCTTTGAAACATGACACAATAAAGCAGTTTCAAGTTCTATCTCTACGGTTTGTTTCCTGTTGATGTAGCCCTAAGCAGAGACTGGCGAAAATCACTTTGATGGAAAGGGGTTGCCAAACTCTTAAAAAACTACGAGTTGTCTGAAATCTCAGCAAACATTTTTTCACCCAATCTTGACGATTCTTTCAGGTAATGATCAGTACACCAAAACCACTTGGCTCACCAAATTTTGTTCTTATAGGTTAAACCGTTCGTTTGCAGTAACCGTTTTCATTTTGAGGTTTCACTCTGTTTTCTCCTTTAGGGATACATGTATTTGGAACTCTAAATCAAACACGGTTTGTGCCAGCTCTTTGCAACTTGACACAATAAAGCAGTTTCAAGTTCTATCTCTACGATTTTTTCCCAGTTGATGTAGCCCTAAGCAGAGACTGGGGAAAATCACGTTGATGGAAAGGATTTTCCAAGCTTCCAAATAAACTACGAGTTGCCTGAAATCTCAGCAAACATTTTTTCACCCAATCTTGATGATTCTTTCAGGTAATGATAAGTACACCAAAACCACTTGGCTCACCAAATTTCGTTCTTCTAAGTTAAACGGTTCATTTGCAGTAACCATTTTCATTTTGAGGTTTCACTCTGTTTTCTCCTATAGGGATACATGTATTTGGAACTGTAAATCAAACATGGTTTGTGCTAGCTCTTTGAAACTTGAAAAAATAAAGCAGTTTCAATTTATATCTCTATGGTTTGTTTTCTGTTGATGTAGCCCTAAGCAGAGACTGGCGAAAATCACTTTCTTTGAAAGGGTTTTCAAAGATATTAAAAAAACTACGAGTTGCCTGAAATCTCAGCAAGCATTTTTTCACCCAATCTTGATGATTCTTTCAGGTAATGATCAGTACACCAAAACCACTTGGCTCACCAAATTTCGTTCTTCTAGGTTAAACCGTTCATTTGCAGTAACTGTTTACATTTTTAGGTTACACTCAGTGTTCTCCTATAGGGATACATGTATTTGGAACTCTAAATCAAACACGGTTTGTGCTAGCTCTTTGAAACTTGAAAAAATAAAGCAGTTTCAAGTTCTATCTCTATGGTTTGTTTGCTGTTGATATAATTCTAAGCAGAGACTGGCGAAAATCACTTTGATGAAAAGGGGTTGCCAAGCTTCCAAAAAACAACGAGTTGCCTTAAATCTCAGCAAACATTTTTTCACCCAATCTTGATGATTCCTTCAGGTAATGATCAGTACACCAAAACCTCTTGTCTCACCGAATTTCATTCTTCTGGGTTAAACCATTCATTTGCAGTAACCGTTTTCATTATTAGGTTTCACTCTGTTTTCTCATATAATGATACATGCATTTTAAACTCTAAATCAAACAAGGTTTGTGCTAGCTCTTTGAAACTTGACACAATAAAGCAGTTTCAAGTTCTATCTCTACGATTTTTTTCCTGTTGATGTAGCCCTAAGAAGAGACTGGCGAAAATCACTTTGATGGAAAGGGGTTGCCAAGCTTCCAAAAACTACAAGTTGCCTGAAATCTCAGCAAACATTTTTTCACCCATTCTTGATGATTCTATCAGGTAATGATCAGTACACGAAAACCACTTCGCTCAGCAAATTTCGTTATTCTAGGTTAAACCGTTCGTTTGCAGTAACCGTTTTCATTTTGAGGTTTCACTCTGTTTTCTCCTTTACGGATACATGTATTTAAAACTCTAAATCAAACACGGTTTGTGCTAGCTGTTTGAAACTTGACACAATAAAGCAGTTTCAAGTTGTATCTCTACGATTTTTTTCCTGTTGATGTAGCCCTAAGCAAAGACTGGCGAAAATCACTTTGAAGGAAAGGGGTTTCCAAGCTTCCAAAAAAACTACGAGATGCCTGAAATCTCAGCAAACATTTTTTCACCCAATCTTGATGATTATTTCCGGTAATGATCATTACACCAAAACCACTTGGCTCACCAAATTTCGTTCTTCTAGGTTTAACTGTTCGTTTGCAGTAACCGTGTTCATTTTGAGGTTTCACTCTGTTTTCTCCTATACGAATACATGTATTTGGAACTCTAAATCAAACACGGTTTGTGCCAGCTCTTTTCAACTTGACACAATAAAGCAGTTTCAAGTTCTATCTCTATGGTTTGTTTGCTGTTGATGTAGCCCTAAGCAGAGACTGGCGAAAATCACTTTGATGGAAAGGGGTTGTCAAGCTTCCAAAAAACTACGAGTTGCCTGCAATCTCAGCAAACATTTTTTCACCCAATATTGATGATTCTTTCAGGTAATGATCAGTACACCAAAACCACTTGGCTCACCAAATTTCGTTCTTCTAGGTTAAACCGTTCGTTTGCAGTAACCGTTTTCATTTTTAGGTTTCACTCTGTTTTCTCCTATACGGATACATGTATTTGAAACTCTAAATCAAACACGGTTTGTGCTAGCTCTTTGAAACTTGACACAATAAAGCAGTTTCAAGTTCTTTCTCTATGGTTTGTTTGCTGTTGATGTAGCCCTAAGCAGGTACTGCGAAAATCACTTTGATGGAAAGGGGTTGCCAAGCTTCCAAAAAACTACAAGTTTCCTGAAATCTCATTAAACATTTTTTCACCCAATCTTGCTGATTCTTTCAGGTAATGATCAGTACACCAAAACCACTTGGCTCACCAAATTTCGTTCTTCTAGGTTAAACCGTTCGTTTGCAGTAACCGTTTTCATTTTGAGGTTTCACTCTGTTTTCTCCTTTAGGGATACATGTATTTGGAACTCTAAATCAAACAAGGTTTGTGCTAGCTCTTTGAAACTTGACACAATAAAGCAGTTTCAAGTTCCATCTCTATGGTTTGTTTGCTGTTGATGTATCCCTAAGCAGAGACTGGCGAATATCACTTTCATGGAAAGGGGTTGCCAAGCTTTCAAAAAACTACGAGTTGCCTGAAATCTCAGCAAACATTTTTTCAACCAACCTTGATGATTCTTTCAGGTAATGATCAGTACACAAAAACCACTTGGATCACCAAATTTCGTTCTTCTAGTTTAAACCGTTCGTTTGCAGTAACCGTTTTCATTTTGAGGTTTCACTCTGTTTTCTCCTAAACGGATACATGTTTTTGGAATTCTAAATCAAACACGGTTTGTGCTACCTCTTTTAAACTTGACACAATAAAGCAGTTTCAAGTTCTATCTCTATGGTTTGTATACTGTTGATGTAGCCCTAACAGAGACTGGTGAAAATCACTTTTATGGAAAGGGGTTTCGAAGCTTCCAAAAAAACCACGAGTTGCCTGAAATCTCAGCAAACATTTTTTCACCCAATCTTGACGATTCTTTCAGGTAATGATCAGTACACCAAAACCACTTGGCTCACCAAATTTTTTTCTTATAGGTTAAACTGTTCGTTTGCAGTAATTGTTTTCATTTTGAGGTTTCACTCTGTTTTCTTCTTTAGGGATGCATGTATTTGGAACTCTAAATTAAACACGGTTTGTGCTAGCTCTTAGAAACTTCACACAATAAAGCAGTTTCAAGTTCTATCTCTACGGTTTGTTTGCTGTTGATGTAGCCCTAAGCAGAGACTGGCGAAAATCACTTTGATGGAAAGGGGTTGCCAAGCTCTTAAACAACTAGGAGTAGCCTGAAATCTCTGCAAACATTTTTTCACCCAATCTTAATGATACTTTCAGGTAATGATCAGTACACCAAAACCACTTGGCTCACCAAATTTCGTTCTTCTAGGTTAAAACGTTCGTTTGTAGTAACCGTTTTCATTTTAGGTTTCACTCTGTTTTCTCCAATAGGGATACATGTATTTGGA
Source organism: Ictidomys tridecemlineatus (assembly GCF_052094955.1). Classification (NCBI taxonomy): domain Eukaryota; kingdom Metazoa; phylum Chordata; class Mammalia; order Rodentia; family Sciuridae; genus Ictidomys; species Ictidomys tridecemlineatus. The sequence goes on along the minus strand of NW_027521136.1, from coordinate 28,656 downwards.
ACTCTAAATCAAACACTGTTTGTACTAGTTCTCTGAAACTTGACACAATAAAGCAGTTTCAAGTTCTATCTCTATGGTTTGTTTGCTGTTGATGTAGCAATAAGCAGAGACTGGTGAAAATCACTTTGATGGAAAGGGGTTGCCAAGCTTCCAAAAAACTACGAGTTGCCTGAAATCTCAGCAAACATTTTTTCACGCAATCTAGATGATTCTTTCAGGAAATGATCAGTCCACAAAAACCACTTGGCTCACCAAATTTTGTTCTTCTAGGTTAAACCGTTCGTTTGCAGTAACCGTTTTCATTTTTAGGTTTCACTCTGTTTTCTCCTATAGGGATACATTATTTTGAACTCTAAATCAAACAAGGTTTGTGCTAGCTCTTTGAAACTTGACACAATAAAGCAGTTTCAAGTTCTATCTCTACGGTTTGTTTCCTGTTGATGTAGCCCTAAGCATAGACTGGCGAAAATCACTTTGATGGAAAGCGGTTGCCAAGCTTCCAAAAACTCGAGTTGCCTGATATCTCAGCAAACATTTTTTCACAAAATCTTGATGATTCTTTCAGGTAATGATCAGTACACCAAAACCACTTGGCTCACCAAATTTCGTTCTTCTAGGTTAAACCGTTCTTTGCAGTAACCGTTTTCATTTTCAGGTTTCACTCTGTTTTCTCCTATAGGGATACATGTATTTGGAACCCTAAATCAAAGACGGTTTGTGCTAGCTCGTGAAACTTGACACAATAAAGCAGTTTCAAGTTCTATCTCTACGGTTTGTTTGCTGTTGATGTAGCCCTAAGCAGAGACTGGCGATAATCACTTTCATGGAAAGGGGTTTCTAAGCTTCAAAAAAAAACTACGAGTTTCCTGAAATCACAGCAAAAATTTTTTCACCCAATCTTGACGATTCTTTCAGGTAATGATCAGTACACAGAAACCACTTGGCTCACCAAATTTTGTTCTTATATGTTAAACCGTTCGTTTGCAGTAACCGTTTTCAATTTGAGGTTTCACTCTGTTTTCTCCTATATGGATACATGTATTTGGAACTCTAAATAAAACTCGGTTTGTGCTAGCTCTTTGAAACATGACGCAATAAAGCAGGTTCAAGTTCTATCTCTATGGTTTGTTTGCTGTTGCTGTAGCCCTAAGCAGAGACTGTCGGAAATCACTTTGATGTAAAGGGGTTGCCAAGGTTCCAAAAAACTACGAGTTGCCTGAAATCTCAGCAAACATTTTTTCACCCAATCTTGATGATTCTTTTAGGTAATGATCAGTACACCAAAGCCACTTGGCTCACCAAATTTCGTTCTTCTAGGTTAAACCGTTCGTTTGCAGTAACCGTTTTCATTTTTAGGTTTCACTCTGTTTTCCCCTATACGGATACATGTATTTGGAACTCTAAATAAAAGACGGTTTGTGCTAGCTCCTTGAAGCTTGACACAATTAAGTAGTTTCAAGTTCTATCTCTATGGTTCTTTTGCTGTTGATGTAGCCCTAAGCACAGACTGGAGAAAATCACTTTGATAGAAAGGGGTTTCCAAGCTTCCAAAAAACTACGAGTTGCCTGAAATCTCAGCAAACATTTTTTCACCCAATCTTGATGATTCTTTCAGTTAATGATCAGTACACCAAAACCATTTGGCTCACCAAATTTCGTTATTCTAGGTTAAACCGTTCGTTTGCAGTTTTCATTTTTAGGTTTCGCTCTGTTTTCTCCTATAGGGATACATGTTTTTGGAACTCTAAATCAAACACGGTTTCTGCTAGCTCTTTGAAATTTGACACAATAAAGCAGTTTCAAGTTCTATCTCTATGGATTGTTTGCTGTTCATGTAGCCCTAATCAGAGACTGGCGAAAATCATTTTCATGGAAAGGGGTTGCCATGCTTCCAAAAAACTACGAGTTGCCTGAAATCTCAGAAAACATTTTTTCACCCAATCTTGATGATTCTTTCAGGTAATGATCAGTACACCAAAACCACTTGGCTCACCAAATTTCGTTCTTCTAGGTTAAATCGTTCGTTTGCAGTAACCGTTTTCATTTTTAGGTTTCACTCTGTTTTCTCCTATACAGATACATGTATTTGGAACTCTAAATCAAACACGGTTTGTGCTAGCACTTTGAAACTTGACACAATAAAGGGGTTTAAAGTTCTATCTCTACGGTTTGTTTGCTGTTGATGTAGCCCTAAGAAGAGACTGTCGAAAATCACTTTGATGGAAAGGGGTTGCCAAGCTTCCAAAAAACTACGAGTTGCCTGAAATCTCAGCAAACATTTTTTCACCCAATCTTGATGATTCTTTCAAGTAATGATCAGTAAACCAAAACCACTAGGCTCACCAAATTTCGTTCTTCTAGGTTAAACCGTTCGTTTGCAGTAACCGTTTTCATTTTTAGGTTTCACTCTGTTTTCTCCTATAGGGATACAAGTATTTGGAATTCTAAATCAAAGACGGTTTCTGCTAGCTCTTTGAAACTTGACACAATAAAGCAGTTTCAAGTTCTATATCTACGTTTTTTTTTGCTGTTGATGTAGCCCTAAGAAGAGACTGGCGAAAATCACTTCGATAAAAAGTGGTTGCCAAGCTTCCAAAAAACTACAAGTTGCCTGAAATCTCAGCAAACATTTTTTTAACCCAATCTTGATGATTCTTTCAGGTAATGATCAGTACACCAAAACCACTTGGCTCACCAAATTTCGTTCTTCTAGGGTAAACCGTTCGTTTGAAGTAACCATTTTCATTTTTAGGTTTCACTCTGTTTTCTCCTATAGGGATACATGTTTTTGGAACTCTAAATCAAACACGGTTTGTGCTAGCTCTTTGAAACTTGACACAATAAAGCAGTTACAAGTTCTATCTCTAAGGTTTTTTTCCTGTTGATGTAGCCCTAAGCAGAGACTGGCGAAAATCACTTTGATGGAAAGGGGTTGCCAAGCTTCCAAAAACTACTAGTTGCCTGAAATCTCAGCAAACATTTTTTCACCCAGTCTTGATGATTCTATCAGGTAATGATCAGTACACCAAAACCACTTGGCTCACCAAATTTCCTTCTTCTAGGTTAAACCGTTCGTTTGCAGTAACTGTTTTTATTTTTGGTTTCACTCTGTTTTCTCCTATACGGATACATGTATTTGGAACTCTAAATCAAACACAGTTTGTGCTAGGTCTTTGAAACTTGACACAATAAAGCAGTTTCAAGTTCTATGTCTACAGTTTTTTTCCTGTTGATGTACTCCAATGCAGAGACTGGCGAAAATCACTTTGATGGAAAGGTGTTGCCAAGCTTCCAAAAACTACGAGTTGCCTGAAATCTCAGCAAACATTTTTTCACCCAATCTTGATGATTCTATCAAGTAATGATCAGTACACCAAAACAAGTTGGCTCACCAAATTTCATTCTTCTAGGTTAAACCGTTCGTTTGCAGTAACCGTTTTCATTTTTAGGTTTCACTGTTTTTTTTCCTATACGGATACATGTATTTGGAACTCTAAATCAAAGACGGTTTGTGCTAGCTCTTTGAAACTCGACACAATAAAGCAGTTTCAAGTTCTATCTCCATGGTGTGTTTGCTGTTGATGTAGCCCTAAGCAGAGACTCGCGAAAATCACTTTGATGGAAAGGGGTTGCCAAGCTTCCAAAAGTACGAGTTGCCTGAAATCACAGGAATCATTTTTTCACCCAATCTTTATGATCCTTTCAGGTAATAATCAGTACACCAAAACCACTTGGCTCATCAAATATCGTTCTTCTAGGTAAAACCGTTCGTTATCAGTAACCGTTTTTATTCTTAGGTTTCACTCTGTTTTCTCCTATATGGATACATGTATTTGGAACTCTAAATCAAACACGGTTTGTGCTAGCTCTTTGAATCTTGAGACAATAAAGCAGTTTCAAGTTCTATCTCTATGGTTTGTTTGCTGTTGATGTAGCCCTAAGAGGAGACTGGCGAAAATCACTTCGATAAAAAGTGGTTGCCAAGCTTCCAAAAAACTACAAGTTGCCTGAAATCTCAGCAAACATTTTTTTCACCCAATCTTGATGATTCTTTCAGATAATGATCAGTACACCAAAACCACTTCGCTCACCGAATTTCGTTCTTCTAGGTTAAACCGTTCGTTTGCAGTAACCATTTTCATTTATAGGTTTCACTCTGTTTTCTCCTCTAGGGATACATGTATTAGGAACTCTAAATCAAACACGGTTTGTGCTAGCTCTTTGAAACTTGACACAATAAAGCAGTTACTAGTTCTATCTCTACGGTTTTTTTTCCTGTTGATGTAGCCTTAAGCAGAGACTGGCGAAAATCACTTTGATGGAAAGGGGTTGCCAAGCTTCCAAAAACTACCAGTTGCCTGAAATCTCAGCAAACATTTTTTCACCCAGTCTTTATGATTCTATCAGGTAATGATCAGTACACCAAAACCACTTGGCTCACCAAATTTCCTTCTTCTAGGTTAAACCGTTCGTTTGCAGTAACTGTTTTTATTTTTGGTTTCACTCTGTTTTCTCGTATACGGATACATGTATTTGGAACTCTAAATAAAACACAGTTTTTGCTAGCTCTTTGAAACTTGACACAATAAAGCAGTTTCTAGTTCTATCTCTACGGTTTTTTTCCTGTTGATGTACTCCTAAGCAGAGACTGGCGAAAATCACTTTGATGGAAATGTGTTCCAAGCTTCCAAAAAACTACGATTTGCCTGAAATCTCAGCAAACATTTTTTCACCCAATCTTGATGATTCTTTCAGGTAATGATCAGTACACGAAAACCACTTGGCTCACCAAATTTAGGTTAAACCGTTCGTTTGCAGTAACCGTTTTCATTTTTAGGTTTCACTTTGTTTTCTCCTCTAGGGATACATGTATTTGGAACTCTAAATCAAACACGGTTTGTGCTAGCTCTTTGAAACTTGACACAATAAAGCAGTTTCAAGTTCTATCTCTACCGTTTGTTTGCTGTTTATGTAGCCCTAAGCAGAGACTGGCGAAAATCACTTTGATGAAAAGAGGTTGCTAAGCTTCCAAAAACTACGAGTTGCCTGAAATCTCAGCAAACATTTTTTCACCCAATCTTGATGACTCTTTCAGGTAATGATCAGTACACCAAAACCACTAGGCTCACCAAATTTCGTTCTTCTAAGTTAAACCGTTCGTTTGCAGTAACCGTTTTCATTTTTAGGTTTCACTCTCTTTTCTCCTATTCGGATACATGTATTTGGAACTCTAAATCAAACACGGTTTGTGCTAGCTCTTTGAAACTTGACACAATAAAGCAGTTTCAAGTTCTATCTCTATGCTTTGTTTGCTGTTGATGTAGCCATAAGCAGAGACTGGAAAAATCACTTTGATAAAAAGGGGTTGCCAAGCTTCCAAAAGTACGAGTTGCCTGAAATCTCAGCAAACATTTTTTTAACCCAATATTGATGATTCTTTCAGGTAATGATAAGTACACGAAAACCACTTGGCTCACCACATTTCGTTCTTCTAGGTTAAACCGTTCGTTTGCAGTAACCGTTTTCATTTTTAGGTTTCACTCTCTTTTCTCCTATTTGGATACATGTATTTGGAACTCTAAATCAAACACTGTTTGTCCTAGCTCTTTGAAACTTGACACAACAAAGCAGTTTCAACTTCTATCTCTACAGTTTGTTTGCTGTTGATGTAGCCCTAAGCAGAGACTGGCGAAGATCACTTTGATTGAAAAGGGTTGCCAAGCTTCCAAAAGTACGAGTTGCCTGAAATCACAGCAAACATTTTTTCACCCAATCTTGATGATTCTTTCAGGTAATGACCACTACACCAAAACCACTAGGCTCACCAAATTTCGTTCTTCTAAGTTAAACCGTTCGTTTGCAGTAACCGTTTTCATTTTTAGGTTTCACTCTGTTTTCTCCTATACGGATACATGTATTTGGAACTCTAAATCAAACACGGTGTGTCCTAGCTCTTTGAAACATGACACAATAAAGCAGTTTCAAGTTCTATCTCAATGGTTTGTTTGCTGTTGATGTAGCCCTAAGCAGAGACTGGAAAAATCACTTTGATAAAAAGGGGATGCCAAGCTTCCAAAAGTACGAGTTGCCTGAAATCTCAGCAAACATTTTTTCACCCAATCTTGAGGATTCATTCAGGTAATGATCAGTACACGAAAATCACTTGGCTCACTAAATTTCGTTCTTCTAGGTTAAACCGTTCGTTTGCAGTAACTGTTTTCATTTTTAGGTTTCACTCTGTTTTCTCCTATAGGGATACATGTATTTGGAACTCTAAGTCAAACACGGTTTGTGCTAGCTCTTTGAAACTTGACACATTAAAGCAGTTTCAAGTTCTATCTCTACCTTTTGTTTGCTGTTGATGTAGCCCTAAGCAGAGACTGGCGAAAATCACTTTGATGGAAAGGGGTTGCCAAGCTTCCAAAAGTACGAGTTTCCTGAAATACAGCAGACATTTTTTCACCCAATTTGATGATTCTTTCAGGTAATGACCAATACACCAAAACCACTTGGCTCACCAAATTTCGTTCTTCTAGGTTAAACCGTTCGTTTGCAGTAACCGTTTTCATTTTTAGGTTTTACTCTGTTTTCTCCTATAGGGATACATGTATTTGGAACTCTAAATCAAACACGGTTTGTGCTAGCTCTTTGAAACTTGACACAATAAAGCAGTTTGACGTTCTATCTCTACGGTTTGTTTGCTGTTGATGTAACCCTAAGGAGAGACTGGCAAAAATCACTTTGATAGAAAGGGTTTCCAAGCTTCCAAAAGTAAAAGTTGCCTGAAATCACAGCAAACGTTTTTTCACCCAATCTTGATGAACCTTTCAGGTAATGATCAGTACACAAAAAGCACTTGGGTCAGCAATTTCTTTCTTCTATGTTAAACAGTTAGTGTGCAGTAACCGTTTTCATTTTTAGGTTTCACTCTGTTTTCTCCTATAGGGATACATGTATTTGGAACTCTAAATCAAAGACAGTTTGTGCTAGCTCTTTGAAACTTGACACAATAAAGCAGTTTCAAATTGTATCTCTTCGGTTTTTTTGCTGTTGATGTACCCCTAAGCAGAGACTGGCGAAAATCACTTTGATGGAAAGGGGTTGCCAAGCTTCCAAAATTACAGGTTTCCTGAAATCACAGCAAACGTTTATTCACCCAATCTTGATGATTCTTTCAGGTAATGATCAGTACACCAAAACCACTTGGCTCACCAAACTTCATTCTTCTACGTTAAACCGTTCGTTTGCAGTAACCGTTTTCATTTTTAGGTTTCACTCTGTTTTCTCCTATAGGGATACATGTATTTGGAACTCTAAATCAAACACGGTTTGTGCTAGCTCTTTGAAACTTGACACAATAAAGCAGTTTCAAGTTCTATCTCTATGGTTTTTTGCAGTTGATGTAGTTATAAGCAGAGACTGGCGAAAATAACTTTGATGCAAATGGATTGCCAAGCTTCCAAAAGTACTAGTTGCCTCAAATCACAGCAAACATTTTTTCACCCAATCTTGATGATTCTTTAAGGTAATGATCAGTACACCAAAACCACTTGGCTCACCAAATTTCGTTTTCTAGGTTAAACCGTTCGTTTGCAGTAAACGTTTTCATTTTTAGGTTTCACTCTGTTTTCTCCTATAGGGATACATGTATTTGGAACTGTAAATCAAACACGGTTTGTGCTAGCTCTTTGAAACTTGACACAATAATGCAGTTTCAAGTTCTATCTCTATGTTTTGTTTGCTGTTGTAGTAGCCCTAAGCAGAGACTGGCGAAAATCACTTTTATGGAAAGGGGTTGCCAAGCTTCCAAAAAACTACGAGTTGCCTGAAATCTCAGAAAACATTTTTTTCACCCAATCTTGATGATTCTTTCAGGTAATGATCAGTACACCAAAACCACTTGGCTCTCCAAATTTCGTTCTTCTAGGTTAAACCGTTCGTTTGCAGTAACCGTTTTCATTTTTAGGTTTCACTCTGTTTTCTCCTATAGGGATACATGTATTTGGAACTCTAAATGAAACACGGTTTGTGCTAGCTCTTTGAAACTTGACACAATAAAGCAGTTTCAAGTTCTGTTTCTATGGTTTGTTTGCTTTTGATGTAGCCCTAAGCAGAGACTGGCGAAAATCACTTTAATGGAAAGGGGTTGCCAAGCTTCCTAAAGTACGAGTTGCCTGAAGTCACAGCAAACATTTTTTCACCCAATCTTGATGATTCTTTCTGGTAATGATCAGTACACCAAAATCACTTGGCTCACCAAATTTCATTCTTTTAAGTTAAACCGTTCGTTTGCAGTAACCGTTTTCATTTTTAGGTTTTACTCTGTTTTCTCCTATAGGGATACATGTATTTGGAACTCTAAATCAAACACGGTTTGTGCTAGCTCTTTGAAACTTGACACAATAAAGCAGTTTGACGTTCTATCTCTACGGTTTGTTTGCTGTTGATGTAGCCCTAAGGAGAGACTGGCAAAAATCACTTTGATAGAAAGGGTTGCCAAGCTTCCAAAAGTACAAGTTGCCTGAAATCACATCAAACGTTTTTTCACCCAATCTTGATGAACCTTTCAGGTAATGATCAGTATACAAAAAGCACTTGGCTAACCCAATTTCGTTCTTCTAGGTTAAACAGTTAGTGTGCAGTAACCGTTTTCATTTTTAGGTTTCACTCTGTTTTCTCCTATAGGGATACATGTATTTGGAACTCTAAATCAAAGACGGTTTGTGCTAGCTCTTTGAAACTTGACACAATAAAGCAGTTTCAAGTTCTATCTCTATGGTTTTTTGCTGTTGATGTAGTTCTAAGCAGGGACTGGCGAAAATAACTTTGATGCAAATGGATTGCCAAGCTTCCAAAAGTACTAGTTGCCTCAAATCACAGCAAACATTTTTTCACCCAATCTTGATGATTCTTTCAGGTAATGATCAGTACACCAAAACCACTTGGCTCACCAAATTTCTTTCTTCTAGGTTAAACCGTTCGTTTGCAGTAACCGTTTTCATTTTTAGGTTTCACTCTGTTTTCTCCTATAGGGATACATGTATTCGGAACTCTAAATAAAACACGGTTTGTGCTAGCTCTTTGAAATTTGACACAATAAAGCAGTTTCAAGGACTATCTCGATGGTTTGTTTGCTGTTGACGTAGTCCTAAGCAGAGACTGGCAAAAATCACTTTGATGGAAAGGTGTTGCCAAGCTTTCAAAAAACTACGAGTTGCCTGAAATCTCAGCAAACATTTTTTCACCCAATCTTGATGATTCTTTCACGTAATGATCAGTACACCAAAACCACTTCTCTCACCAAATTTCGTTCTTCTAGGTTAAACCGTTCGTTTGCAGTAACCGTTTTCATTTTTAGGTTTCACTCTGTTTTCTCCTATAGGGATACATGTATTTGGAACTGTAAATCAAACACGGTTTGTGCTAGCTCTTTGAAACTTGACACAATAAAGCAGTTTCAAGTTCTATCTCTACCGTTTGTTTGCTGTTGATGTAGCCCTAAGCAGAGACTGGCGAAAATCACTTTCATGGAAAAGGGTTGCCAAGCTTCCAATAACTACCAGTTGCCTGAAATCTCAGCAAATATTTTTTCACCCAATCTTGATGATTCTTTCAGGTAATGATCAGTAAACAAAAACCACTTGGCTCACCAAATTTCTTTCTTCTAGGTTAAACCTTTCGTTTGCAGTAACCGTTTTCATTTTTAGGTTTCACTCTGTTTTCTCCTATAGGGATACATGTATTTGGAACACTAAATCAAACACGGTTTGTGCTAGCTCTTTTAAATTTGACACAATAAAGCAGTTTCAAGTTCTATCTCTATGGTTTGTTTGCTGTTGATGTAGCCCTAAGAAGAGACTGGCGAAAATCACTTTCATGGAAAGGGGTTGCCACGCTTCCAAAAAACTACGAGTTGCCTGAAATCTCAGAAAACATTTTTTCACCCAATCTTGATGATTCTTTCAGGTATGATCAGTACACCAAAACCACTTGGCTCACCAAATTTCGTTCTTCTAGGTTAAATCGTTCGTTTGCAGTAACCGTTTTCATTTTTAGGTTTCACTCTGTTTTCTCCTATACAGATACATGTATTTGGAACTCTAAATCAAACACGGTTTGTGCTAGTTCTTTGAAACTTGACACAATAAAGGGGATTCAAGTTCTATCTCTACGGTTTTTTTGCTGTTGATGTAGCCCTTAGCAGAGACTGGCGAAAATCACTTTGATGGAAAGGGGTTGCCAAGCTTCCAAAACTATGAGTTGCCTGAAATCTCAGCAAACATTTTTCACCCAATATTGATGATTCTTTCAGGTAATGATCAGTACACCAAAACCACTTGGCTCACCAAATTTCGTTATTCTAGGTTAAACCATTCGTTTGCAGTAACTGTTTTCATTTTTAGGTTTCACTCTGTTTTCTCCTACAGGGATACATGTATTTGGAACTCTAAATCAAACACGGTTTGTGCTAGCTCTTTGAAACTTGACACAATAAAGCTGTTTCAAGTTCTTTCTCTACGGTTTGTTTGCTGTTGATGTAGCCCTAAGCAGAGACTGGCGAAAATCACTTTCATTAAAAGGGGTTGTCAAGCTTCCAAAATACTACGAGTTGCCTGAAATCTCAGCAAATATTTTTTCACCCAATTTTGATGATTCTTTCAGGTAATGATCAGTACACCAAAAACACATGGCTCACCAAATTTCGTTCTTCTAGGTAAAACCGTTCGTTTGCAGTAACCGTTTTCATTTTTATGTTTCACTCTGTTTTCTCCTATACAGATACATGTATTTGGAACTCTAAATCAAACACGGTTTGTGCTAGTTCTTTGAAACTTGACACAATAAAGGGGATTCAAGTTCTATCTCTACGGTTTGTTTGCTGTTGATGTAGCCCTTAGCAGAGACTGGCGAAAATCACTTTGATGGAAAGGGGTTGCCAAGCTTCCGAAACTATGAGTTGCCTGAAATCTCAGCAAACATTTTTCACCCAATCTTGATGATTCTTTCAGGTAATGATCAGTGAACCAAAACCACTTGGCTCACCAAATTTCGTTATTCTAGGTTAAACCATTCGTTTGCAGTAACTGTTTTCATTTTTAGGTTTCACTCTGTTTTCTCCTATAGGGATACATGTATTTGGAACTCTAAATAAAACACGGTTTTTGCTAGCTCTTTGAAACTTGACACAATGAAGCAGTTTCAAGTTCTTTCTCTACGGTTTGTTTGCTGTTGATGTAGCCCTAAGCAGAGACTGGCGAAAATCACTTTCATTAAAAGGGGTTGCCAAGCTTCCAAAATACTACGAGTTTCCTGAAATCTCAGCAAACATTTTTTCACCCAATCTTGATGATTCTTTTAGGTAATGATCAGTACACCAAAAACACATGGCTCACCAAATTTCGTTCTTCTAGGTAAAACCGTTCGTTTGCAGTAACCGTTTTCATTTTTAGGTTTCACTCAGTTTTCTCCTATACGGATACATATATTTGGAACTCTAAATCAAACACGGTTTGTGCTAGCTCTTTGAAACTTGACACAATAAAGCAGTTTCCAGTTCTATCTCTATGCTTTGTTTCCTGTTGATGTAGCCCTAAGCAGAGACTGGCGAAAACCACTTTGATGGAAAGGGGTTGCCAAGCTTCCAAAAACTACGAGTTGCCTGAAATCTCAGCAAAGATTTTTTCACCCAATCTTGATGATTCTTTCAGGTAATGATCAGTACTCAAAAACAACTTAGCTCGCCACATTTCGTTCTTCTAGATTGAACCGTTCGTTTGCAGTAACCGTTTTCATTTTTAGGTTTCACTCTGTTTTCTCCTCTAGGGATACATGTATTTGGAACTCTAAATCAAACACGGTTTGTGCTAGCTCTTTGAAACTTGACACAATAAAGCAGTTTCAAGTTCTATCTCTACCGTTTGTTTGCTGTTTATGTAGCCCTAAGCAGAGACTGGCGAAAATCACTTTGATGAAAAGAGGTTGCTAAGCTTCCAAAAACTACGAGTTTCCTGAAATCTCAGCAAACATTTTTTCACCCAATCTTGATGACTCTTTCAGGTAATGATCAGTACACCAAAACCACTAGGCTCACCAAATTTCGTTCTTCTAAGTTAAACCTTTCGTTTGCAGTAACCGTTTTCATTTTTAGGTTTCACTCTCTTTTCTCCTATTCGGATACATGTATTTGGAACTCTAAATCAAACACGGTTTGTGCTAGCTCTTTGAAACTTGACACAATAAAGCAGTTTCAAGTTCTATCTCTATGCTTTGTTTGCTGTTGATTTTGCCCTAAGCAGAGACTGGCGAAAATCACTTTGATGGAAAGGGGTTGCCAAGCTTCCAAAAGTACGAGTTGCCTGAAATCTCAGCAAACATTTTTTTAACCGAATCTTGATGATTCTTTCAGGTAATGATAAGTACACGAAAACCACTTGGCTCACCACCTTTCGTTCTTCTAGGTTAAACCGTTCGTTTGCAGTAACCGTTTTCATTTTTAGGTTTCACTCTCTTTTCTCCTATTTGGATACATGTATTTGGAACTCTAAATCAAACACTGTTTGTCCTAGCTCTTTGAAACTTGACACAACAAAGCAGTTTCAACTTCTATCTCTACAGTTTGTTTACTGTTGATGTAGCCCTAAGCAGAGACTTGCGAAGATCACTTTGATTGAAAAGGGTTGCCAAGCTTCCAAAAGTACGAGTTGCCTGAAATCACAGCAAACATTTTTTCACCCAATCTTGATGATTCTTTCAGGTAATGACCACTACACCAAAACCACTAGGCTCACCAAATTTCGTTCTTCTAGGTTAAACCGTTCGTTTGCAGTAACCGTTTTCATTTTTAGGTTTCACTCTGTTTTCTCCTATACGGATACATGTATTTGGAACTCTAAATAAAACACGGTGTGTCCTAGCTCTTTGAAACATGACACAATAAAGCAGTTTCAAGTTCTATCTCAATGGTTTGTTTGCTGTTGATGTAGCCCTAAGCAGAGACTGGAAAAATCACTTTGATAAAAAGGGGATGCGAAGCTTCCAAAAGTACGAGTTTCCTGAAATCTCAGCAAACATTTTTTCACCCAATCTTGAGGATTATTTCAGGTAATGATCAGTACACGAAAATCACTTGGCTCACTAAATTTCGTTCTTCTAGGTTAAACCGTTCGTTTGCAGTAACTGTTTTCATTTTTAGGTTTCACTCTGTTTTCTCATATAGGGATACATGTATTTGGAACTCTAAGTCAAACACGGTTTGTGCTAGCTCTTTGAAACTTGACACATTAAAGCAGTTTCAAGTTCTATCTCTACCTTTTGTTTGCTGTTGATGTAGCCCTAAGCAGAGACTGGCGAAAATCACTTTGATGGAAAGGGGTTGCCAATCTTCCAAAAGTACGAGTTTCCTGAAATACAGCAGACATTTTTTCACCCAATCTTGATGAACCTTTCAGGTAATGATCAGTATACAAAAAGCACTTGGCTAACCCAATTTCGTTCTTCTAGGTTAAACAGTTAGTGTGCAGTAACCGTTTTCATTTTTAGGTTTCACTCTCTTTTCTCCTATAGGGATACATGTATTTGGAACTCTAAATCAAAGACGGTTTGTGCTAGCTCTTTGAAACTTGACACAATAAAGCAGTTTCAAGTTCTATCTCTATGGTTTTTTGCTGTTGATGTAGTTCTAAGCAGGGACTGCCGAAAATAACTTTGATGCAAATGGATTGCCAAGCTTCCAAAAGTACTAGTTGCCTGAAATCTCAGCAAAGATTTTTTCACCCAATCTTGATGATTCTTTCAGGTAATGATCAGTACACCAAAACCACTTGGCTCACCAAATTTCTTTCTTCTAGGTTAAACCGTTCGTTTGCAGTAACCGTTTTCATTTTTAGGTTTCACTCTGTTTTCTCCTATAGGGATACATGTATTCGAAACTCTAAATAAAACACGGTTTGTGCTAGCTCTTTGAAATTTGACACAATAAAGCAGTTTCAAGGACTATCTCGATGGTTTGTTTGCTGTTGACGTAGCCCTAAGCAGAGACTGGCAAAAATCACTTTGATGGAAAGGTGTTGCCAAGCTTTCAAAAAACTACGAGTTGCCTGAAATCTCAGCAAACATTTTTTCACCCAATCTTGATGATTCTTTCAGGTAATGATCAGTGCACCAAAACCACTTGGCTCACCAAATTTCGTTATTCTAGGTTAAACCATTCGTTTGCTGTAACTGTTTTCATTTTTAGGTTTCACTCTGTTTTCTCCTATAGGGATACATGTATTTGGAACTCTAAATCAAACACGGTTTTGGCTAGCTCTTTGAAACTTGACACAATAAAGCAGTTTCAAGTTCTTTCTCTACGGTTTGTTTGCTGTTGATGTAGCCCTAAGCAGAGACTGACGAAAATCACTTTCATTAAAAGGGGTTGCCAAGCTTCCAAAATACTACGAGTTGCCTGAAATCTCAGCAAACATTTTTTCACCCAATCTTGATGATTCTTTCAGGTAATGATCAGTACACCAAAAACACATGGCTCACCAAATTTCGTTCTTCTAGGTAAAACCGTTCGTTTTCAGTAACCGTTTTCATTTTTAGGTTTCACTGTTTTCTCCTATAGGGATACATGTATTTGGAACTCTAAATCAAACACGGTCTGTGCTAGCTCTTTGAAACTTGACACAATAAAGCATTTTCCAGTTCGATCTCTATGCTTTGTTTGCTGTTGATGTAGCCCTAAGCAGAGACTGGCGAAAATCACTTTGATGGAAAGGGGTTGCCAAGCTTCCAAAAACTACGAGTTGCCTGAAATCTCAGCAAAGATTTTTTCACCCAGTCTTGATGATTCTTTCAGGTAATGATCAGTACACCAAAACCACTTGGCTCACCACATTTCGTTCTTCTATGTTAAACCGTTCGTTTGCAGTAACCGTTTTCGTTTTTAGGTTTCACTCTGTTTTCTCCTATAGGGATACATGTATTTGGAACTCTAAATCAAACACGGTTTGTGCTAGCTCTTTGAAACTTGAAACAATAAAGCAGTTTCCAGGACTATCTCGATGGTTTGTTTGCTGTTGACGTAGTCCTAACCAGAGACTGGCGAAAATCACTTTGAAGGAAAGGTGTTGCCACGCTTCCAAAAAACTACGAGTTGCCTGAAATGTCAGCAAACATTTTTCACCCAATCTTGATGATTCTTTCAGGTAATGATCAGTATACCAAAACCACTTGGCTCACCAAATTTCGTTCTTCTAGGTTAAACCATTCATTTGCTGTAACTGTTTTCATTTTTAGGTTTCTCTCTGTTTTCTCCTATAGGGATACATGTATTTGGAACTCTAAATCAAACACGGTTTTTGCTAGCTCTTTGAAACTTGACACAATAAAGCAGTTTCAAGTTCTATCTCTACGGTTTGTTTGCTGTTGATGTAGCCCTAAGCAGAGACTGACGAAAATCACTTTCATTAAAAGGGGTTGCCAAGCTTCCAAAAAACTACGAGTTGCCTGAAATCTCAGAAAACATTTTTTCACCCAATCTTGATGATTCTTTCAGGTAATGATCAGTACACCAAAACCACTTGGCTCACCAAATATCGTTCTTCTAGTTTCAACCGTTCGTTTGCAGTAACCGTTTCCATTTTTAGGTTTCACTCTGTTTCCTCCTATAGGGATACATGTATTTGGAACTCTAAATCAAACACTGTTTTTGCTAGCTCTTTGAAACTTGACACAGTAAAGAAGTTTCAAGTTCTTTCTCTATGGTTTGTTTGCTGTTGATGTAGCCCTAAGCAGAGACTGGCGAAAATAACTTTGATGGAAAGGGGTTGCCAAGCTTCCAAAAACTACGAGTTGCCTGAAATCTCAGCAAACATTTTTTCACCCAAACTTGATGATTCTTTCAGGTAATGATCAGTTCACCAAAACCACTTGGCTCACCAAATTTCGTTCTTCTAGGTTCAACTGTTCGTTTGCAGTAACCGTTTTCATTTTTAGGTTTCACTCTGTTTTCTCCTATAGGGATACATGTATTTGGAACTCTAAATCAAACACGGTTTGTGCTAGCTCTTTGAAATTTGACACAATAAAGAAGTTTCAAGTTCTATCTCTATGGATTGTTTGCTGTTGATGTAGCCCTAAGCAGAGACTGGCAAAAATCACGTTCATTGAAAGGGTTTGCCACGCTTCCAAAAAAATACGAGTTCCCTGAAATCTCAGAAAACATTTTTTCACCCAATCTTGATGATTCTTTCAGGTAATGATCAGTACACCAAAACCACTTGGCTCACCAAATTTCGTTCTTCTAGGTTAAACCGTTCGTTTGCAGTAACCGTTTTCATTTTTAGGTTTCACTCTGTTTTCTCCTATAGGGATACATGTATTTGGAACTCTAAATCAAACACGGTTTGAGCTAGCTCTTTTAAATTTGACATAATAAAGCAGTTTCAAGTTCTATCTCTATGGTTTGTTTGCTGTTGATGTAGCCCTAAGAAGAGACTGGCGAAAATCACTTTCATGGAAAGGTGTTGCCACGCTTCCAAAAAACTACGAGTTGCCTGAAATCTCAGAAAACATTTTTTCACCCAATCTTGATGATTCTTTCAGGTATAATCAGTACACCAAAACCACTTGGCTCACCAAATTTCGTTCTTCTAGGTTAAATCGTTCGTTAGCAGTAACCGTTTTCATTTTTAGGTTTCACTCTCTTTTCTCCTATACAGATACATGTATTTGGAACTCTAAATCAAACACGGTTTGTTCTAGTTCTTTGAAACTTGACACAATAAAGGGGATTCAAGTTCTATCTCTACGGTTTGTTTGCTGTTGATGTAGCCCTTAGCAGAGACTGAAGAAAATCACTTTGATGGAAAGGGGTTGCCAAACTTCCAAAACTATGAGTTGCCTGAAATGTCAGCAAACATTTTTCACCCAATCTTGATGATTCTTTCAGGTAATGATCAGTGCACCAAAACCACTTGGCTCACCAAATTTCGTTATTCTAGGTTAAACCATTCGTTTCCTGTAACTGTTTTCATTTTTAGGTTTCACTCTGTTTTCTCCTATAAGGATACATGTATTTGGAACTCTAAATCAAACACGGTTTTTGCTAGCTCTTTGAAACTTGACACAATAAAGCAGTTTCAAGTTCTTTCTCTACGGTTTGTTTGCTGTTGATGTAGCCCTAAGCAGAGACTGGCGAAAATCACTTTCATGGAAAGGGGTTGCCACGCTTCCAAAAAACTACGAGTTGCCTGAAATCTCAGCAAACATTTTTTCACCCAATCTTGATGATTCTTTCAGGTAATGATCAGTACACCAAAAACACATGGCTCACCAAATTTCGTTCTTCTAGGTACAACCGTTCGTTTGCAGTAACCGTTTTCATTTTTAGGTTTCACTCAGTTTTCTCCTATACGGATACATATATTTGGAACTCTAAATCAAACACGGTTTGTGCTAGCTCTTTGAAACTTGACTCAATAAAGCAGTTTTCAGTTCTATCTCTATGCTTTGTTTGCTGTTGATGTAGCCCTAAGCAGAGACTGGCGAAAATCACTTTGATGGAAAGGATTTGCCAAGCTTCCAAAAACTACGAGTTGCCTGAAATCTCAGCAAAGATTTTTTCACCCAATCTTGATGATTCTTTCAGGTAATGATCAGTACACCAAAACCACTTGGCTCACCACATTTCGTTCTTCTAGGTTAAACGATTCGTTTGCAGTAACCGTTTTCATTTTTAGGTTTCACTCTGTTTTCTCCTATAGGGATACATGTATTTGGAACTCTAAATCAAACACGGTTTGTGCTAGCACTTTGAAACTTGACAGAATGAATCAGTTTCAAGTTCTATCTCTACAGTTTGTTTGTTGTTGATTTAGCTCTAAGCAGAGACTGGCGAAAATAACTTTGATTGAAAGGGGTTGCCAAGCTTCCAAAAACTACGAGTTGCCTGAAATCTCAGCAAAGATTTTTTCACCCAATCTTGATGATTCTTTCAGGTAATGATCAGTACACCAAAACCACTTGGCTCAGCAAATTTCGTTCTTCTAGGTTAAACCGTTCGTTTGCAGTAACCGTTTTCATTTTTAGGTTTCACTCTGTTTTTTCCTATAGGGATACATGTATTTGGAACTCTAAATCAAACACGGTTTGTGCTAGCTCTTTAAAACTTGACACAATAAAGCAGTTGCCAGGACTATCTCGATGGTTTGTTTGCTGTTGACGTAGCCCTAACAAGAGACTGGCGAAAATCACTTTGATGGAAAGGTGTTGCCAAGCTTCCAAAAAACTACGAGTTGCCTGAATTCTCAGCAAACATTTTTTCACCCAATCTTGATGATTCTTTCAGGTAATGATCAGTACACCAAAACCACTTGGTTCCCCCAATTTCGTTATTCTAGGTTAAACCGTTCGTTTGCAGTAACTGTTTTCATTTTTAGGTTTCACTCTGTTTTCTCCTATAGGGATACACGTATTTGGAACTCTAAATCAAACACGGTTTTTGCTAGCTCTTTGAAACTTGACACAATAAAGCAGTTTCAAGTTCTATCTCTACGGTTTGTTTGCTGTTGATGAAGCCCTAAGCAGAGACT
The DNA here is from genome assembly GCF_052094955.1 of Ictidomys tridecemlineatus. NCBI lineage: Eukaryota > Metazoa > Chordata > Mammalia > Rodentia > Sciuridae > Ictidomys > Ictidomys tridecemlineatus. Next base: position 10,078 of record NW_027521136.1, on the reverse strand, counting down.
GGCGAAAATCACTTTCATGGAAAGGGGTCGCCAAGCTTCCAAAAACTACGAGTTGCCTGAAATCTCAGCAAACATTTTTTACCCAATCTTGATGATTCTTTCAGGTAATGATCAGTAAACCAAAACCACTTGGCTCACCAAATTTCGTTCTTCTAGGTTGAACCGTTCATTTGCAGTAACCGTTTTCATTTGTAGGTTTCACTCTGTTTTCTCCTATAGGGATACATGTATTTGGAACTCTAAATCAAACACAGTTTGTGCTAGGTCTTTGAAACTTTTCACAATAAAGCAGTTTCAAGTTATATCACTATGGATTGTTTGCTGTTGATGTAGCCCTAAGCAGAGACTGGCGAAAACCACTTTGATGGAAAGGGGTTGCCAAGCTTTCAAAAGTACGAGTTGCCTGAAATCACAGCAAACATTTTTTCACCCAATGTTGATGATTCTTTCAGGTAATGATCAGTACACCAAAACCACTTGGCTCACCAAATTTCGTTCTTCTAGGTTAAACCGTTCGTTTGCAGTAACCGTTTTCATTTTTAGGTTTCACTCAGTTTTCTCCTATACGGATAAATATATTTGGAACTCTAAATCAAACACGGTTTGTGCTAGATCTTTCAAACTTGACACAATAAAGCATTTTCAAGTTCTATCTCTATGGTTTGTTTTTTGTTGATGTAGCCCTAAGGAGAGACTGCCGAAAATCACTTTGATGGAAAGGGGTTGCCAAGCTTCCAAAAACTACGAGTTGCATGAAATCTCAGCAAACATTTTTTCACCCAATCTTGATGATTCTTTCAGGTAATGATCAGTACACCAAAACCACTTGGCTCACCAAATTTCGTTCTTCTAGGTTAAACCGTTCGTTTGCAGTAACTGTTTTCATTTTTAGGTTTCACTCTGTTTTCTCCTATAGGGATACATGTATTTGGAACTCTAAATCAAACACGGTTTATGCTAGCTCTTGGAAACTTGACACAATAAAGCAGATTCGAGTTCTATCTCTACGGTTTGTTTGCTGTTGATGTAGCCCTAAGCAGAGACTGGCGAAAATCACTTTCATGGAAAGGGGTTGCCAAGCTTCCAAAAAACTACGAGTTGCCTGAAATCTCAGCAAACATTTTTTCACCAAATATTGATGATTCTTTCAGGTAATGATCAGTACACCAAAACCACTTGGCTCACCAAATTTCGTTCTTCTAGGTTAAACCGTTCGTTTGCAGTAACCGTTTTCATTTTTAGGTTTCACTCTGTTTTCTCCTATAGGGACACATGTATTTGGAACTCTAAATCAAACACGGTTTGTGCTAGCTCTTTGAAACTTGACACAATAAAGCAGTTTCAAGTTCTGTCTCTACGGTTTGTTTGCTGTTGATGTACGCCTAAGCAGAGACTGGCGAAAATCACTTGGATGGAAAGGGGTTGCCAAGCTTCCAGAAGTACGAGTTGCCTGAAATCAGAGGAATCATTTTTTCACTCAATCTTGATGATTCTTTCAGGTAATAATCAGTACACCAAAACCACTTGGCTCACCGAATTTCCTTCTTCTAGGTTAAACCGTTCGTTTGCTGTAACCATTTTAAATTTTAGGTTTCACTCTGTTTTCTCCTATAGGGATACATGTATTTGGAACTCTAAATGAAACACGGTTTGTGCTAGCTCTTTGAAACTTGACACAATAAAGCAGTTTCAAGTTCTATCTCTACGGTTTGTTTGCTGTTGATGTAGCCCTAAGCAGAGACTGGCGAAAATAACTTTGATGTAAAGGAGTTGCCTAGCTTCAAAAAACTACGAGTTGCCTGAAATCTCAGCAAATATTTTTTCACCCAATCTTGATGATTCGCTCAGGTAATGATCAGTACACCAAAACCTCTTGGCTCACCAAATTTCGTTCTTCTAGGTTAAACCGTTCATTTGCAGTAACCGTTTTCATTTTTAGGTTTCACTCTGTTTTCTCCTATAGGGATACATGTATTTGGAACTCTAAATGAAACACGGTTTGTGCTACCTCTTTGAAACTTGACACAATAAAGCAGTTTCAAGTTCTATCTCTATGGCTTTTTTGCTGTTGATGTAGCCCTAAGAAGAGACTGGCGAAAATCACTTTCATGGAAAGGTGTTGCCATTCTTCCATAAAACTACGAGTTGCCTGAAATCTCAGCAAACATTTTTTCACCCAATCTTGATGATTCTTTCAGGTAATGATCAGTACACCAAAACCACTTGGCTCACCAAATTTCGTTCTTCTAGGTTAAACCGTTCGTTTGCAGTAACCGTTTTCATTTTTAGGTTTCACTCTGTTTTCTCCTATAGAAATACATGTATTTGGAACTCTAAATCAAACACGGTTTGTGCTAGCTTTTTGAAACTTGACACAATAAAGCAGTTTCAAGGTCTATCTCTACGGTTTTTTTGCTGTTGATGTAGCCCTAAGCAGAGACTGGCGAAAAACACTTTGATGGAAAGGGGTTGCCAAGATTCCAAAAACTACGAATTGCCTGAAAACTCAGCAAACATTTTTTCACCCAATGTTGATGATTCTTTCATGTAATGATCAGTACACCAAAACCACTTGGCTCACCAAATTTCGTTATTCTAGGTTCAACCGTTCGTTTGCAGTAACTGTTTTCATTTTTAGGTTTCACTCTGTTTTCTCCTATAGGGATACATGTGTTTGGAACTCTAAATCAAACACGGTTTGTGCTAGCTCTTTGAAACTTGACAAAATAAAGCAGTTTCAAGATCTATCTCTATGCTTTGTTTGCTGTTGATGTAGCCCTAAGCAGAGACTGGCGAAAATCACTTTCATGGAAAGGGGTTGCCAAGCTTCCCAAAAACTACGAGTTGCCTGAAATCTCAGCAAACATTTTTTAACCCAATATGGATCATTCTTTCAGGTAATAATCAGTACACCAAAACCACTTGGCTCACCAAATTTCGTTTTTCTAGGTTCAACCGTTCGTTTGCAGTAACCGTTTTCATTTTCAGGTTTCACTCTGTTTTCTCCTATAGGGATACATGTATTTGGAACTCTAAATCAATCACGGTTTGTGCTAGCTCGTTGAAACTTGACACAATAAAGCAGTTTTGAGTTCTATCTCTACGGTTTGTTTGCTGTTGATGTAGCCCTAAGCAGAGACTGGCGAAAATCACTTTCATGGAAAGGGGTTGCCAAGCTTCCAAAAAACTACGAGTTGCCTGAAATCTCAGCAAACATTTTTTCACCCAATCTTGATGATTCTTTCAGGTAATGATCAATACAGCACAACCACTTGGCTCACCAAATTTCGTTCTTCTAGGTTCAACCGTTCGTTTGCAGTAACCGTTTTCATTTTTAGGTTTCACTCTGTTTTCTCCTATAGGGATACATGTATTTGGAACTCTAAATCAAACATGGTTTTTGCTAGCTCTTTGAAACTTGACACAATAAAGCAGTTTCAAGTTGTATCTCTATGCTTTGTGTGCTGTTGATGTAGCCCTAAGCAGAGACTGGCGAAAATCACTTTCATGGAAAGGGATTTTCAAGCTTCCAAAAAACTACGAGTTACCTGAAATCTCAGCAAACATTTTTTCACCCAATCTTGAAGATTCTCTCAGGTAATGATCAGTACACAAAAAACACTTGGCTCACCAAATTTCGTTCTTCTAGGTTCAACCGTTCGTTTGCAGTAACCGTTTTCATTTTTAGGTTTCACTCTGTTTTCTCCTATAAGGATACATGTATTTGGAACTGTAAATCAAACACAGTTGGTGGTAGCTCTTTGAAACTTGACTCAATAAAGCAGTTTCAAGTTTTATCTCTATGCTTTGTTTGCTGTTTATGTAGCCCTAAGCAGAGACTGGCGAAAATCACTTTCATGGAAAGGGGTTGCCAAGCTTCCAAAAAACTACGAGTTTCCTAGAATCTCAGCAAACATTTTTTCACCCAATCTTGATGATTCTTTCAGGTAATGATCAGTACACCAAAACCACTTGGCTCACCAAATTTCGTTCTTCTAGGTTCAACCGTTCATTTGCAGTAACCGTTTTCATTTTTAGGTTTCACTCTGTTTTCTCCTATAGGAATACATGTATTTGGAACTCTAAATCAAACACAGTTTGTCCTAGCTCTTTGAAACTTGACACAATAAAGCAGTTTCAAGTTCTATCTCTATGCTTTGTTTGCTGTTGATGTAGCCCTAAGCAGAGACTGGCTAAAATCACTTTCATTGAAAGGGGTTGCCAAGCTTCCAAAAAACTACGAGTTGAATGAAATCTCAGCAAACGTTTTTTCACCCAATCTTGATGATTCTTTCAGGTAATGATCAGTACACCAAAACCACTTGGCTAACCAAATTTCGTTCTTCTAGGTTCAACCGTTCGTTTGCAGTAACCGTTTTCATTTTCAGGTTTCACTCTGTTTTCTCCTATAGGGATACATGTATTTGGAACTCTAAATCAATCACGGTTTGTGCTAGCTCTTTGAAACTTGACACAATAAAGCAGTTTCAAGTTCTATCTCTATGTTTGTTTGCTGTTGATGTAGCCCTAAGCAGAGACTGGCGAAAATCACTTTCATGGAATGGGGTTGCCAAGCTTCCAAAAAACTACGAGTTGCCTGAAATCTCAGCACACATTTTTTCAACAAATCTTGATGATTCTTTGAGGTAATGATCAGTACAGCAAAACCACTTGGCTCACCAAATTTCGTTCTTCTAGGTTCAACTGTTCGTTTGCAGTAACCGTTTTCATTTTTAGGTTTCACTCTGTTTTCTCCTATAGGGATACATGTATTTGGAACTCTAAATCAAACACGGTTTGTGCTAGCTCTTTGAAACTTGACACAATAAAGCAGTTTCAAGTTCTATCTTTATGTTTTGTTTTCTGTTGATGTAGCCCTAAGCAGAGACTGGCGAAAATTACTTTCATGGAAAGGGGTGGAGAAGCTTCCAAAAAACTACAAGTTGCCTGAAATCTCAGCAAACATTTTTTCACTCAATCTTGATGATTCTCTCAGGTAATGATCAGTACACCAAATCCACTTGGCTCACCAAGTTTCGTTCTTCTAGGTTCAACCGTTTCTTTGCAGTAACCGTTTTCATTTTTAGGTTTCACTCTGTTTTCTCCTATAGGGATACATGTATTTGGAACTCTAAATCAATCACGGTTTGTGCTAACTCTTTGAAACTTGACACAATAAAGTAGTTTCAAGTTCTGTCTCTATGGTTTGTTTGCTGTTGATGTAGCCCTAAGCAGAGACTGACGAAAATCACTTTCATGGAGAGAAGTTGCCAAGCTTCCAAAAAACTACGAGTTGAATGAAATCTCAGCAAACATTTTTTCACCCAATCTTGATGATTCTCTAAGGAAATGATCAGTACACCAAAACCACTTGGCTCACCAAATTTCGTTATTCTAGGTTCAACCGTTCGTTTGCAGTAACCGTTTTCATTTTTAGGTTTCACTCTGTTTTCTCCTATAGGAATACATGTATTTGGAACTCTAAATCAAACACAGTTTGTGCTAGCTCTTTGAAACTTGACACAATAAAGGAGTTTCAAGTTCTATCTTTATGTTTTGTTTTCTGTTGATGTAGCCCTAAGCAGAGACTGGCGAAAATCACTTTCATGGAAAGGGGTTGCCAAGCTTCCAAAAAACTACGTGTTGCCTGGAATCTCAGCAAACATTTTTTCACCCAATCTTGATGATTCTTTCAGGTAATGATCAGCACACCAAAACCACTTGGCTCACCAAATTTCGTTCTTCTAGTTTAAACCGTTCGTTCGCAGTAACCGTTTTCATTTTTAGGTTTAACTCTGTTTTCTCCTATAGGGATACATGTATTTGGAACTCTGAATAAAACACGGTTTGTGCTAGCTCTTTGAAACTTGACACAATAAAGCAGTTTCAAGTTCTATCTCTATGGTTTGTTTGCTGTTGATGTAGCCCTAAGCAGAGACTGGCGAAAATCACTTTCATGCAAAGTGATTTTGCCAAGCTTCCAAAAAACTACGAGTTGCCTGAAATCACAGCAAACATGTTTTCACCCAATCTTGATGATTCTTTCAGGTAATGGTCAGTACACCAAAACCACTTGGCTCACCAAATTTCGTTCTTCTAGGTTCAACCGTTCGTTTGCAGTAACCGTTTTCATTTTTAGGTTTCACTCTTTTTTTTTTCCTATATTGATACATGTATTTGGAACTCTAAATCAAACACGGTTTGTGCTAGCTCTTTGAAACTTGACACAATAAAGCAGTTTCAAGTACTATCTCTAGGCTTTGTTTGCTGTTGATGTAGCCCTAAGCAGAGACTGGCAAAAATCACTTTCATGGAAAAGGGTTGCCAAGCTTCCAAAAAACTACGAGTTGCCTGAAATCTCAGCAAACATTTTTTGACCCAATCTTGATTATTCTTTCTGGTAATGATCAGCACACGAAAACCACTTGGCTCACCAAATTTCGTTATTCTAGGTTCAACCGTTCGTTTGCAGTAACTGTTTTCATTTTTAGGTTTCACTCTGTTTTCTCCTATAGGGATACATGTGTTTGGAACTCTAAACCAAACACGGTTTGTGCTAGCTCTTTGAAACTTGACAAAATAAAGCAGTTTCAAGATCTATCTCTATGCTTTGTTGGCTGTTGATGTAGCCCTAAGCAGAGACTGGCGAAAATCACTTTCATGGAAAGGGGTTGCCAAGCTTCCCAAAAACTACGAGTTGCCTGAAATCTCAGCAAACATTTTTAACCCAATATTGATCATTCTTTCAGGTAATGATCAGTACACCAAAACCACTTGGCTCACCAAATTTCGTTCTTCTAGGTTCAACCGTTCGTTTGCAGTAACCGTTTTCATTTTTAGGTTTCACTCTGTTTTCTCCTATAGGGATACATGTATTTGGAACTCTAAATCAAACACGGTTTGTGCTATCTCTTTGAAACTTGACACAATAAAGCAGTTTCAAGTTCTATCTCTATGCTTTGTTTGCTGTTGATGTAGCCCTAAGCAAAGACTGGCGAAAATCACTTTCATAGAAAGGGGTTGCCAAGCGTCCAAAAAACTACGAGTTGCCTTAAATCTCAGCAAACATTTTTTCACCCAATCTTGATGATTCTCTCAGGTAATGATCAGTACAACAAATCCACTTGGCTCACCAAGTTTCGTTCTACTAGGTTCAACCGTTTCTTTGCATTAACCGTTTTCATTTTTAGGTTTCACTCTGTTTTCTCCTATAGGGATACATGTATTTGGAACTCTAAATCAAACACGGTTTGTGCTAACTCTTTGAATCTTGACACAATAAAGCAGTTTCAAGTTCTATCTCTATGGTTTGTTTGCTGTTGATGTAGCCCTAAGCAGAGACTGGTGAAAATCATTTTCATGGAAAGGGGTTGCCAAGCTTCCAAAAACTACGATTTGAATGAAATCTCAGCAAACATTTTTTCACCCAATTTGATGATTCTCTAAGGAAATGATCAGTACACCAAAACCACTTGGCTCACCAAATTTCGTTATTCCAGGTTCAACCGTTCATTTGCAGTAACTGTTTTCATTTTTAGGTTTCACTCTGTTTTCTCCTATAGGAATACATGTATTTGGAACTCTAAATCAAACACGGTTTGTGCTAGCTCTTTGAAACTTGACACAATAAAGCAGTTTCAAGTTCTATCTCTATGCTTTGTTTGCTGTTGATGTAGCCCTAAGCAGAGACTGGCCAAAATCACTTTCATGGAAAGGGGTTGCCAAGCTTCCAAAAAACTACGAGTTGCCCGAAATCTCAGCAAACGTTTTTTCACCCGATATTGATGATTCTTTCAGGTAATGATCAGTACACCAAAACCACTTGGCTAACCAAATTTCGTTCTTCTAGGTTCAACCGTTCGTTTGCAGTAACCGTTTTCATTTTCAGGTTTCACTCTGTTTTCTCCTATAGGGATACATGTATTTGGAACCTTAAATCAATCACGGTTTGTGCTAGCTCTTTGAAACGTGACACAATAAAGCAGTTTCGAGTTCTATCTTTATGGTTTGTTTGATGTTGATTTAGCCCTAAGCAGAGACTGGCGAAAATCACTTTCATGGAAAGGGGTTGCCAAGCTTCCAAAAAACTACGAGTTGCCTGAAATCTCAGCAAACATTTTTTCACACAATCTTGATGATTCTTTCAGGTAATGATCAATACAACAAAACCACTTGGCTCACCAAATTTCGTTCTTCTAGGTTCAACCGTTCGTTTGCAGTAACCGTTTTCATTTTTAGGTTTCACTCTGTTTTCTCCTATAGGGATACATGTGTTTGGAACTCTAAATCAAACACGGTTTTTGCTAGCTCTTTGAAACTTGACACAATAAAGCAGTTTTAAGTTTGTCTCTCTGCTTTGTTTGCTGTTGATGTAGCCCTAAGCAGAGACTGGCGAAAATCACTTTCATGGAAAAGGGTTGCCAAGCTTCCAAAAAACTACGAGTTGCCTGAAATCTCAGCAAACATTTTTTGACCCAATCTTGATTATTCTTTCTGGTAATGATCAGCACACGAAAACCACTTGGCTCACCAAATTTCGTTATTCTAGGTTCAACCGTTCGTTTGCAGTAACTGTTTTCATTTTTAGGTTTCACTCTGTTTTCTCCTATAGGGATACATGTGTTTGGAACTCTAAACCAAACACGGTTTGTGCTAGCTCTTTGAAACTTGACAAAATAAAGCAGTTTCAAGATCTATCTCTATGCTTTGTTTGCTGTTGATGTAGCCCTAAGCAGAGACTGGCGAAAATCACTTTCATGGAAAGGGGTTGCCAAGCTTCCCAAAAACTACGAGTTGCCTGAAATCTCAGCAAACATTTTTTAACCCAATATTGATCATTCTTTCAGGTAATGATCAGTACACCAAAACCACTTGGCTCACCAAATTTCGTTCTTCTAGGTTCAACCGTTCGTTTGCAGTAACCGTTTTCATTTTTAGGTTTCACTCTGTTTTCTCCTATAGGGATACATGTATTTGGAACTCTAAATCAAACACGTTTTGTGCTAGCTCTTTGAAACTTGACACAATAAAGGAGTTTCAAGTTCTGTCTCTATGGTTTGTTTGCTGTTGATGTAGCCCTAAGCAGAGACTGACGAAAATCACTTTCATGGAGAGAAGTTGCCAAGCTTCCAAAAAACTACGAGTTGAATGAAATCTCAGCAAACATTTTTTCACCCAATCTTGATGATTCTCTAAGGAAATGATCAGTACACCAAAACCACTTGGCTCACCAAATTTCGTTATTCTAGGTTCAACCGTTCGTTTGCAGTAACCGTTTTCATTTTTAGGTTTCACTCTGTTTTCTCCTATAGGAATACATGTATTTGGAACTCTAAATCAAACACAGTTTGTGCTAGCTCTTTGAAACTTGACACAATAAAGGAGTTTCAAGTTCTATCTTTATGTTTTGTTTTCTGTTGATGTAGCCCTAAGCAGAGACTGGCGAAAATCACTTTCATGGAAAGGGGTTGCCAAGCTTCCAAAAAACTACGAGTTGCCTTAAATCTCAGCAAACATTTTTTCACCCAATCTTGATGATTCTTTCAGGTAATGATCAGCACACCAAAACCACTTGGCTCACCAAATTTCGTTCTTCTAGTTTAAACCGTTCGTTCGCAGTAACCGTTTTCATTTTTAGGTTTAACTCTGTTTTCTCCTATAGGGATACATGTATTTGGAACTCTGAATAAAACACGGTTTGTGCTAGCTCTTTGAAACTTGACACAATAAAGCAGTTTCAAGTTCTATCTCTATGGTTTGTTTGCTGTTGATGTAGCCCTAAGCAGAGACTGGCGAAAATCACTTTCATGCAAAGTGATTTTGCCAAGCTTCCAAAAAACTACGAGTTGCCTGAAATCACAGCAAACATGTTTTCACCCAATCTTGATGATTCTTTCAGGTAATGGTCAGTACACCAAAACCACTTGGCTCACCAAATTTCGTTCTTCTAGGTTCAACCGTTCGTTTGCAGTAACCGTTTTCATTTTTAGGTTTCACTCTTTTTTTTTTCCTATATTGATACATGTATTTGGAACTCTAAATCAAACACGGTTTGTGCTAGCTCTTTGAAACTTGACAC